>NC_091978.1:292518060-292729563 GCF_044704955.1 Pristiophorus japonicus
GGGGGAGGAGAGGAGATTGGGGGGGGGGAGGAGAGGAGATTGGGGGGGGGGGGGAAGAGGAGATCGAGGGGGGGGGGGGGGGAAGGAGAAGGGGAGGGAGGCTGAACGGGCCGGGCCCGAGACTTCGGGCAGGGCCCGTCCCCAGCACCAGATTTACAGGTAGGTGGTGTTGGGTCGAGTCGGGGGGAGGAAGGTCAGGTCGTGTCCGGTCCGGGGGCGGGAGGGGAGCGGGTGTCGGGTCCGGTCCGGGGAGCGGGTGTCGGGTCCGGTCCGGAGGCGGGAATCGAGTCAGGTCGGGAGGAAGCAGGAGCTGGCCGTGGGAGGAGCCTTATTCACGCAGCCCCAGTGAGGCCATTCGGCCAGGGCTCGGGGCTGCGTGCTTCGGGCCCCTCCCACACAGTTTCGGGCGCCTGGAGCTACTGCACTTGCGCGCCCACTGTAGCGCGCATGTACTGAGGTCCCGGCACTGTTTTCGGCGCAGGGACTTGGCTCCGCCCCCTACAGCTCCTGCTGCGCTGCGCCGAGGGCCAGAGGACCTGCAGGGAGGTGGAGAATCTGGAGGGTTTTTTTTTAGGCGCACTTTGTGGCGCGAAAAACGGGCGTCCAGGTTGGGATTGCGCCGTTCTAGGCGCGGCTCGAAACTCGGGCCCAATATTTCCAGAATTCTGTTTTTATTGCTTAAACAACTAGATGATTATGCAGGCTCGTGGTGGTACTTTTAAAAAAAAAAATTCAATGGCAGTGTTGTGTGTCAAAACTCATCTCGGTCTACAAATTTTATACCTATTATGTCAGCTTTTAGCCATGTGTCCACCTGCCTGACAAAAGCAGACATTCCAGTTAGACATTAAATAAAACAATTCAAAAGGCGTTTAGGCTCACATAAGAATGGCCAATTCCATCTCGCAAGAATTGGCACTTTCAGGAAGGGACTGTTTTGGAAAATGTCCTTATTGAGCAGTCTGTAAATATAACAGATGCTGCAATATTGATGTTCCACCTTAAAATGCTATGTGCTATACTTTGACATGTATTAACAGTAAAGAATTTACATCTTTGAAGAAGTGAGTTCGGTAAGGAAGCATTAATCGAAAGAGTCAATATTTTACAGCGCAATCCTTTAAGCAAACAGTTCACCACAATAGGAATGTTCACTCAAAAGGAAGCAACTACATCAGAGCACACCTGTTACCTCACAACAAACAGGAGATCACCCTGTAAAACTGTTCTATACTACATGATTGTAGTCAGCAACTGCAAGTGGTTCCAATGCGACCTTGCAACCAGCAAGTGAGATTTGATCATTAATGCACTGCAATTTTCTCCCAACATGCACTGCTACAGTCCAATATACACTCGAGAAACAAGACATGGGAGCTTGAACGTAATTTTGGTTTTTCAGAAAGTCAAGTCCCAGCAGCATCACGATATGAATTTAATTCTGATCAGTGTAAACCATCCACAAAAAAATTAGAACCGCATATTATGTAAAAAATACTCTATAGCTTCTATACTGGCTCAGTGAGTCATACAAACCAGCAAGGTGGTGCCAGGTTCAACCTCAAACTTTGCTCAGTTAGCCTCAGTATTCTGGATTAAGCCAGGGAAAACATACCAAGGTTCTGGCTCCCTAATTGCTATCTAGTGATCTCTGCTGTAAACCTGCACGCACAGATGTCATGGGAGGACAGGGTCAGGCTCAGTTGCGATGTCCTCCACTGTTGGATAACCTGGCGACATACCCTGTCAAGGCTCATGTATGAACAACCACCAAATGGGCAAGGTAATGGACCATCTCCCAAGTAGAGAGATTCAACAGCTTCAGGAGCAGGTAGAAAATCAATGAGAAAAACAGGAATTACATAGCGCTGGCATTATTCAAAGTTACAGATTTTCCAGAATCTGGCTGTCTGAAGAGACTTTTACACCCATAATTCCTGCTCATCGGTATGCACCTCTCAGTCTACCCTCTCAAATAACCTGAACCTAGACAATCAATAGCCCTCTAGTTCCATGGCAACTACCAAATGAATAGGTCAACGAAGGACACGTACTCAATAGAGCACTAGACGGAAATCTACTGCAAGTTGCGCATTTGGAATATTCTTCTATATCTGGTACAATTTCACAAGCTAAAAGCAAATCTGTTCTAGTAACTGTTTTGAAAGAGCTACACACAATATTGAAAAATACCACAGAAGAATGTTGAAAATGATTTAAATCCTTGGAATAAATAAAACATATACAATCGCAAGCCATTATAGCCAGAAAGCAATTTCAGAACATATTAAAAAAGGTTTGATTTTTTAAAAATATCTCCAACCAGGGTCAAAAACCTGCGACTGATGTAACGAGAAGACATCATAACTATTTGCAATAATACATTAAAGGGTTAAATATCTACATTACCATTTTATGAATCAAGTCTTTTCTGGTGATAATCATAGTGTAGTATTTTAGGACTGGATAATAGCAATAGCTGGAATGTTTGTAACTAACCATGCACTCAATTGTAGTCTGAGGCTGTGCCAAGTACTACAATCATTTGTCCACTTATCACACAAATTACAAACACAGGTTAGCATTAGGTAATAAATACTGACTTATTTCCAGTAAGCAACTGTTGATTATGACTGGAAAAACTTGCAGCAATTTCATCATGATTCTTAGGGCCCGAAATTGATGAAGGCCTCTGCCCGCCCAAGTGATCGCCGAGGTCCCCGACGGTTCTTTGGGCGGGATATTCATGAAGAAGGTCCCTCGAAGATCAGCGGGCAGCAAATGAGCAACTTATGCCGCTAATCTGGGTGGCAGCTGGCGGGAGCTCCCAATCTCGGCAGCAAAGGCGCTTGCCGTCCAGATGCTACCGAGGATAGAGTCGGGCCCACGGAAGATCGAAGAACTGGAAAAAAAATGCATCAATAAAAAAAAACATCTGAAGACATTCAGGGGACCCCATCCAGGTAAGTCCCTGTAAAGAAATAAATTACAAAAAGTTCAGTAACCGTTTTTTCACCATTTCCCTACATACCGTCGAGGACAGACTAGCCTCCAGCCAGCGGTCCACCCCCATTCTGCCGCCGAATCCCACCCACATGAATATCACATCTCGGCAGGCAGGAGCTCAGTTGTGCGACTCGACTGTCCGCTTCCCGGCGGCTCTCCCCTCCCGCCCGCTCCAGGCCACGTCAAAAGTGGCACTGGGCAGTTCGACAAAGGAATGTCGGCAGCAGTGGGTGGCTGTGGGCGGTAAAACCATCAATTTCGGTCCCTTAATCTTTTAGTGTGCACATTACCATGCAAATAAATGATAAGTAGCTCATCAGCTATCAATATTGATCATAACAGTCGGCACAATACTTTCAAAATGAAAACAGACCCAAACCTGAACAAATGTAAACAATGTTATCTTCGCTACAATCCACACCTCCCACCCCATGAAAGTAAATGTAAACCAGGCTACACAGGCCAGAGGTCTCGAGTTGGAGCTCCGCTCTATCCTGAGTTCGCTGATAGTAACCCAAGGGCATTTCTGAGGAGAAAATGAACCAGGCTCTCACTCCTGATAGCTAGCCAATTACATCGAAGTGTGTGTAACTCGTGCCAGGTGAGGACAGGATCAGGCTCAACTGTGAAGTCACTGTGGTAGAATAGTGTGCTGCTGGCACTTACTATCTAGGCTTAAATACAAAGAATGACCACTTGGTTAAGGAACTGAAAGAAAACCAGTGGCTGCAGAATCATACCCAAGCATATGATGACAACTTCGGGGGAAAAGGGGATAAAACAAAACCTTCACTAATAGGTAATATAAAGAAACAATAATATTGTGGAGTGACTTCAAAGCTGTAAATCCAAGTTTTAGAGTTATAAATAATCTTGCATTTTGCCATCAGAACTCCTTGTTGAACCCACTTGTTACTCCAGTGTGCATTAATTAATGCATGTTAAATATATCAACTGTGAAAAATCATAATGGTAGAAGAATAACAACTAATTACATTGTGAATATAATTCCACTGCAGGGCATAATTTGTAGCCAGCAGTCACCTGCAAAAACACAGCTACCACTGAAACTACACCAAATTATATAATTTTTAATGGTTTATTTTCACTTCTTGGTAAACCTAGAACCATTGCCATCACCATCAATGTGCATAAAGAGCCAGGATGACACCAACAGGTGACCCTGACACAAAACAGAATGATAGGAGTCCCTCAACTGAATTATACAGCATCACAGTTCATTCTCAGTTCTTAATTACTACTACTTAATTGTCGTAATTTCTCTACCTTTCAGTGGGTTGCTTTGCTTTCATCACAATTTATTCCCAATTACCTTTATCCAATCAAATATTTTCCTCTTCTGCCTTGAAGACAGTAACTCGTGCTGTGATAATAGCCTTCAGGCACTGGCAGCCTACAGATACCTCAACTGTCTGCCCATTGTTCACACGGGCGTCCAGACAATAAGTGACGGCAGACTATCTGACCTCAAGGCCATAATAGCAGATTTTGATATTTTCCTCAATTCACATTCGCACACATCTTTTCTGGTAAGAGGCCATCAATTAGTTATCAGGAATGCCAACCCTGACTGATATTCCCCATCTGAGTCCAGGGACACTGAAGCCACTTGAAATATCTCATTCACACACCAAATGGTGACCATAAATTTCTGCAAGGAATCTCAAGATCTCCTGCTGTAACACGGTATTTGATTGGCAGAACCCCCAAAGAAAATGATAGATCAGAAAAACCGCAAGCGGAAATTCATGGAGCCGTCAGGGGAGCTCAATCTCGATACAGTTCTCCTTTTAAAAAAAATTAAATTGAGGAATACAGCCATCACAATGGATCAGTACAGTTCTCCACAGACATGTCAACAATGTCCACTAATTATGTTTGTTGCCAAACTTCTAACTCAGCATACCAAAAGTGCAACTGGTAACTGTCTGACCAAACTTAGCACAACCATCAATGCTAAGACTTGACCAGCACTTCCTCAAATGCTATACATATAATACACTTTTGGTGTCATACAACTCTTTTAAAGGAGACAAATAAACATTAGGTCAAGTGACTCCCGATCTGGGGGACACTCCAAACATTTTCAAGGCTTTGGTGTCATACAACTCTTTAAAAAAATCACAGGTATCCTTAAAGCTATAAATAACAGCTTGTAAATTGCAATAATCAAAACCAAAGTAATTACTCACAACCAAACTGAAATTTCTGTAGGCACGTATTTGGCCCTATTACATAACCCATGGCAGTAAATATGACCAAACTACCATCAATAAATAATGGTCACCAATTTAACAAATCTCTTATTAGATTTTGCATAAACAAAGGGAAAGTGGTTTTACGTAGTCACAATTGTGTGTGTTTTTTGTCGTCTGCGGTTGTAATGGTGGTATTGACCTTTACTACACAGTCAGAAACCAGAGCAGTAAAAAGAATCTTCGGGCAGATGTCATGCACAAGGCACGTTTGTAATGAACGGCTTTTGCCGCGCCTTTATTCATGATTATACCAATTAAAATAATAGTTTCTTAGACCAAGTAACACAAACTAGGTTATTTTCTGCACGTTTAATGGCAAACTAAAGCACGTTTGCCGTTATTACCGGGCTCGATTACCGAAGTCCTGCATCCTCTAGCGGAAACACGGTACAATGTAGTTTCGGTAGATATACAGTATAGATAAATACATAAAGACACACACAGCCTAAACATCGCACCGAAGGGTCAAATCAAAAACGATATGCTGAATTGCATTTGCAAAGGGGAGAGAAAAGGAAGCAAAAGTGCTGCAGATTTGTAAGTTTGTATTCTACAAGAGACACGGTGTGCGAATAAAATTAAAAATATAAAAACAAAGATGTCGGTGCAGAGATACGGCTCTAAACCCTGAACTTCAGGTGACCGGCCGTGGCTTTGACACGGCGGCTTTCCAGACGTGAACCCGACTGAACTGGGAAGGGTGCGAGGTCGCAACAGAGTAAATCCTGGGCAGTTCTCAGCCCGAGGCCAACCTTTCCCCCACAAAAAACAGACACGCCGAGCAGATCAGAGCCGTCCCACCCGGGCTTCAACTCAAAAGTTAACACGTTTAAATAAGACGGAAAGAAGCTGGACTTTGATGTGAGCGGTGAGCGGTGAGCGGTGGGGGGGGGGGGCCGCGGGAGGAGGAGGCTGCTCCCCGCCGGGCCGGAGCAGGGGCCGGGTCCGGGGCCTGCTCCGCCTGACCCCTCGCTGCGGCCGGGGCCAGGCCGGGGGCTCCCCTCTGCTCGGACTTGGCAACCTCGCCCGGCCCAGCTATTCCTCACTCGCCCTCTTCCCCCCCGCCCTCCTTCAATCCTTGAGGAAAAAAAAACCAGCAAAGAAACGAGAGAGATCAAACTGGGGGGGGGGCGGGGGGGGAATAAACTGTAAACAGCCACCCGAGACCTTTCTCCTTCTACCCCCACCCCTCCCTCAGAATTATTATTGTAAACATAATCAATTGTAACTTATTTTTTTAAATTTATTCAGAACATTAATGAAAAGGTGAAACAGTTTACATTTATCTCATCATCACCAACATGGCCGCCCGTTCGCTTCTTATTTTAAAGTAAGAAGCCCTCAGTGTCTTTGTCAGCTTTCACCTCTTTAACCCTAAGCTGCGGCGGCGGCACCAACACTCGGCTCAGTCACACTTACGCGAATAAGGCAGGCGCTTCGGCTGCTCCTGCTTTCTCCTGGGCATTTTCCTTCCTCCCCAACTCCTCTCTTTTTTTTAAACCATTTTCTCTTCACATTCTCCTCTTTTTTAGATATTTTTTGTTGAAAATGTACACACACCAACAAAAAAAATCTATATTTCAAAAGAAGTGTGTATGTGTGTGTGTGCCATCTAATGTATGCATGTGGTGTGCTGTGTGTTAGCCGGTGGAAGGGCTCGGAGCAGCACACAGGATGCACCTGGCTGGCTGGCTGGCCGTGGCCCCGGTGTGTGTGTGTGTGTGAGACAGAGTGAGTGTGAGGCTGTGCCGCTGTTACCAGGAGCATTGCTCCAACCCTAACACTAATCTCGGGATCAAAGGGCAAGTGCACGGACGGCAAGTAAAGGTGCCGCTCGGCTCGCAGGGATACATTCGAGACGAGCGCTGCCCCTTTCTCCTTGCAATTGCAGACCGGAGCAAAATAAAAATGCATGTATTATCTGCATATTGCAACTAAGATCAAATATAGGAAATGTTTTTAAAGCGGCCCGTTTGCCACATAAAGTTCACCCTGTTTTCTCTTTTTTGTAGGGGGGGGGACGATAATTCATTTTTGTTACATGATTATAATCTGGAAAAAAAAACTAGATTTGTCAAGTCTCACTCATTTGCAGCGAGGCTTACTCATTTTGGTTTAAAAACTAATGTATTTTGATATATCTGACTCTGGAAAAGAAACATAACTCCTTTGTGTTTAGAAACGGTTTGCAATGTGTTTCACCGTTTTAGATCATAAATCTCCATCATAACATTTTGTCCAGAACTTTAAGATTCCATTTCGTTAAAAATAAGCAACTTCTAAATATGCATATTTTTAAAAACCTCGTATTATACAAAATACTGAGGAAGTGTAGACATACATGCCGACCCACTGCATTCGTGGACTCACGCAGTTTCTTCTGCAACATCAAGCTTCAAGCAACATGCAGCAAGTGTTTCATTTTAAATTGCAAAACGTGTTAATGTATAAAGACTGTAATTACTCCAACGGTCAAAGCCGTTTTACATTAAGTAGTCTAATCCCTGCTTTCCTCGAGCAAAATAATTTTGGTGGGAACACTCTTTTAACAGGTACCATACTTTATATATAATACAAATTCGTTTCATATGGATATACTGGATAAAATAAATAATGAAAAATGAATCTGTTTTTCTGAACACAATCATTTTCATATTCAATATCTAATTAATGATATACTAAATAAAAGGTTGAACTAATTAAATGGATGACTGCTTTTTCCAGGTTAATGCTAGTTTTCTTATTAAAACATACATAAATTCATCAGCATGTGAAGGATATGTCTAAAACATACAAAACTAATATATATTTAATCAGAACTAATGAAAAATGATTGACCTGCAATATTAACATAGTTTCTCACTCCAGAGATGCTACCTGACTTGCTAAGTGTTTTCTGTTTTTATTTTAGATTTCCAGCATCCACAGTATTTTGCTTTTGTAATATGTATCTGATTTTTGAGTAGAATGCAAAGAAGAAACTTGGATTTATATGGTGGCTATTTTCATGTCCTCAGGATGTCTCAAAATACTTCACAACCAATGAATTACCTTTGAAGTGTAGTCGCTGTTGTTAGGTAAACAAACTCAACATCATGTTTAGACACAGCAAATACCTATAACAGCAAATTACGTTAATTGTTTTGGTGGTGTAGCTTGAGAGGCTTAATGGTGAGAGACTAGGGGCTGCAGAGGGGGAAAGGGATTTGGGTGTCCATCTACATAAGTCACTAAAAGTTAGTGCACAGGTACAAAAAGTAATCAAAAAGGCGAAAGGAATGTTGCCCTTTATCTCAAGAGGGTTGGAATATAAATGTATCCCATGTCTCTCCAGTCTTTCCCCATAATTCAGAAACTGACATCCTGAAAACTAGCTCCAAATATTATTTTTATCGCCAATAGAGGCTCAGGCTGTTTAAGATTATACTTGACGTTTTACTACGTTAAAGGCGCTATATAAATGCAAGTTGTAGTCATTCTATTGAAGTGGCCAGAACACTCCCTTGACTTTTTAAAAGTATTATTGAGCAATCCAGCTACTTAATGTAATAATTTGAGTAGTGGGGCAGACACCACCCAAATGATTTACAATCTAGTCTTAATTCAAAGTGACAATCCAAATTATCTGATTGTTTACAATTCCTACTAAGTATGTTATTTGCATAGCTTCATTCAACTTGTTGAATAATTCTTTTTTTTGTACAACTAAAGATTTTGAATTATTGGGAGTAGACTGTATCTCTTTGGTGTATCCTAGGGATTAAAATGTTACATATATATTTTCTCTAAACCATGCAAATACAACACTGACACTGCAATGAAACAATTTGCAAGGAGTGGTAAGGCATAGGTTTTCCCAAGAGAATTAGGAACATATGAAAAGAACCAGGAATAGGCCATTCAGCCCTTCGAGCCTGTTCTGCTATTCAATTAAGTCACGGTTGATCTGTATCTTAACTCCATTTACCCGCCTTGGTTCTGTAACCCTGAATATTCTTGCCTAACAAAAATCTAGCAACCTTAAGTTTTGAAATTTTCAATTGACCTAGCATCATCAACAGCTTATTGGGGCATAGACTTCCAGATTTCCACTAGCCTTCATGTGACAACGTGGTTCCTGACATCAACCCTGTACAGCCGAGCTCTAATTTTAAGGTTATGCTGCCTTGTTCTGGACTCCACACCAGAGAAAATAGTTTCTCTCTACCCTATGACATCCTATCATCTTAAACACCTCAATTATATCACTCTCTAATCTTCTATACGCGAGGAAATACAAACCTAGTCTATGCAATTTTTACTCATAATTTAACTCTTTTTGCCCCAGACTCATTCTGATGAATCTGTGCTGCAGCCTCTCCAAGTTCAGTATATCCTTCCTGAGATGCAGTGCCCAGAATTGAAAGCAGTACTCCAGATGGGGTCTAACCAGAGCTTTATACAACTGTAGCATAACTTCCATCTCTTTGAATTCAAGTTCTCTTTAGATGAAGGCACTTCTATTAGCCTTTTAAATTATTTTTTGTACCTGTCCTCTAGTTTTTTGTGATTTTTGTGTATGGACTTCTAAATCTCACTGCTCTGTCACAGTTCCTATCTTCTCACCATTTATAAAATACACTGATGTAACTTTCTTTCGTCCAAAGTGGATGGTCTCACACTTACCCACATCAAACTCCATCTACCACAGTTTTGCCCACTAACTTAATCTATCAATGTTCCTTTGCAACTTTCTACTCCCATCTACACGACTTATTATGCCAGCAGAAAACTTGGATATAAGTCACTGCCTTCTGAAATGGCCTAGCAAGCCACACAGTTGTAACAAACCACTACGATAAACAATAATAATAAAAATACCGGACAGACAACCCGGCATCGACCTAGACTCCAGCTTCAGACACGACAGCGACACAGCCCGCCCAGTCAACCCTGCAAAGTCCTCCTCACTAACATCTGGGGACTTGTGATAAAATTGACTAGTCCCACAGACTAGTCAAGCAACAGTCTGACATAGTCATACTCACAGAATAATTCCTTTCTGCCAATGTCCCAGACTCCTCCATCATCATCCCTGGCTAGATCCTGTCCCACCAGAGGTAGAGGCACAGTGGTATAGAGTCGGGAGGGAGTGGTCCTGAGAGTCCTCAACATTAACACCAGACCCCATGAAGTGTTATGGCTTCAGGTCAAGCATCTGCAAGGAAACCTCCTGCTGATTACCACCTACTGCCCTCCCTCAGTTGATGAGTCAATACTCCTCCATGTTAAACACCACTTAGAAGAAGCACTTAAGGTAGTAAGGGCATAGAATTTTCTCTGGGTCGGGGACTTCAATGTCCATCACCAAGGGTGGCTCGCTAGTGCCACTACTGTCCAAGCTGGCCGAGTCCTGATGGACATTGCTGCCAGACTGGGCCTGCGGCAGATGGTGAGACAAACAACATGAAGAAAAACCTACTTGACCTCGTCCTCACCGATCTACCTGTTGCAGATGCATCTGCCCATGACAGCATTAGTAGCAGAGCAGTAACCACCGCACAGTCATTGTGGAGATGAAGTCCCGTCTTCGCACTGAGGACACCCTCCATTGTGTTGTGTGGCACTACCACCGTGTTAAATGGGGTAGATGCAGAACAGATCTAGCAGCTCAAAACTGGGCATCCATGAGGTACTGTGGCATCAGCAGCAGGAGAATTGTATTCCACCACAATCTGTAACCTCATGGCCCAGCATATTCCTCATTCTACCATTACCATCAAGCCAGGGGACAAACCCGGGTTCAACGAGGAGTGCAGAAGAGCATGCTAGGAGCAGCACCAGGCGTACCTTAAAATGAGGTGCCACCCTGGGAAAGCTACAACACAGGACTACATGCAGACTAAACAACAGAAGCAGCATATTATAGACAGAGCTAAGTAATCCCACAATCAACAGATCAGATCAAAGCAAAGCTCTGCAATCCTGCCACATCCAGTCGTGAATGGTGGTGGACCATTAAACAACTACCGTGAAGAGGAGGCTCCATGAATATCCCCATCCTCAATGATGGCGGAGCCCAGCACGTGAGTGCAAAAGACAAGGCTGAAGCATTTGTAACCATCTTCAGCCAGCAGTGCCGAGTGGCTGATCCATATCAGCCTCCTCCTGAGATCCCCACCATCGCAGAAGCCAGTCCTCAGCCAATTCGATTCACTCCACGTGATATCAGAAAGCTCAGCGCACTGGATACAGCAAAGGCTATGGACCCTGACAGCATCCCAGCTGTCGTGGTGGATACTTGTGCACAGAACTAGCTGCGCCTCTAGCCAAGCTGTTCCAGTACAACTACAATACTGGTATCTACCCGACAATGTGGTACACTGCCCAGGTATGTTCTGTCTACAAAAAGCAGGACAAATCCAATCTGGCCAATTAACACCCCACAAGTCTACTTTCAATTGTCAGCAAAGTGATGGAAGGTGTCATCGACAGTGCTATCAAGTGGCACTTATTCACCAACAACCTACTCACCGATGTTCAGTTTGGGTTCCACTAGGACCATGTGGCTCCAGACCTCATTACAGCCTTAGTCCAAACATGGAAAAAGAGCTGAATTCCAGAGGTGAGGTGAGAGTGACTGTCCTTAACATCAAGGCAGCATTTGACCAAGCGTGGCATCAAGGAGCCCTAGTAAAACTGAAGTCAATGGGAATGAGGGGGGGGGGGAAACTCTCCAATGACTGGAGTCATGCCTAGCACAAAGGAAGATGGTTGTTGGAGGTCTATCATCTCAGCCCCAGGACACCATTGCAGGAGTTGCTCAGGGCAGTCCTCGGCTCAACCATCTTCAGCAGCTTCATCAGTGACCTTCCCTCCATCATAAGTTCAGAAGTGGGGATCTTCGCTGATGATTGCACAGTGTTCACTTCCATTCGCATCTCCTCAGATAATGAAGCAGTCCATGCCCGCATGCAGCAAGACTTGGACAACATTCAGACTTGGGCTGATAAGTGGCAAGTAACATTCACGCCACACATGTGCCAGGCAATGACTATCTCCAACAAACGAGAGTCTAACAACCACCACTTGACATTCAGCGACATTACCATCGCCAAATCTCCCGAATCTTGGGGGTCACCATTGACCAGAAAAGTAACTGAACCAGCCACATAAATATTGTAGCAACAAGAGCAGGGCAGAGGCTGGGTATTCTGTAGCAAGTGTCTCACCTCCTGACTCTCCAAAGCCTTTCCACCATCTACAAGGCACAAGTCAGGAGTTTGATAGAATACTCTCCACTTGCCTGGATGAGTGCAGTTTCAACAACACTGAGGAAGCTCGACACCATCCAGCACAAAGCAGCCCGCTTTATTGGCACGCCATCCACCACCTTTAAACATTCACTCCCTCAACCATCGGCGCATCATGGCTGCAGTGTTTAACATCTACAAGATGCATTGCAGCAACTCGCCAAGGCTTCTTCAGCAGCACCTCTCAAACCCGTGACCTCTACCACCTAGAAATACAAGGGCAGCAGACACATGGGAACACCATCACCTGCAAGTTCCCCTCCAAGTTACACACCATCCTGACTTGGAAATATATCGGCGTTCCTTCATCATTGCTGGGTCAAAATCCTGGAACCCCCTCATTAACAGCACTATCGGAGTACCTTCACCACACGGACTGCAGTTCAAAAAGACAGCTCAAGGACAATTAGGGATGGGCAATAAATGCTGGCCTTGCCAACGACGCCCAAATCCCAGAAATGAATACAAAAAAAATGATAAATATATGAAAAGCTGAAGCCGTAATGCAGATCCCTGGGGGACACCACTAGTTTCATCCGGCTAAGTCAGTGTTCTCTGCCAAGATTGGGGAGGTACCAAGCAACTAAAGTATTTACCCAGAAGGAAGGAAGGCATGTCATTCATGCATCATCTAGCGGGCAGCAAATTAGATGAAGACCTAAGAACAGGTCACCATGTCTTTGTACTGAGAGATAGTGCATGGCACTTTGATAAATAAGCTTAACTTACAAAAACATATTTAAGAATACAGATTTGATACAGAATATATTAAATGTAAGTATTAGATATTAATGCATGAAAATTTAAATCAATAATCAAAGTTGACATAAAAGCTTAGGGGGAAAATATTTGTGGTCGTCACGAGAGTTGCCTGGCACTGGCAACTCGAGTTAACCGCTGCTGAAAATAGATGAGGTGCTACCAAAGAAAAATTCGCGCTGGGAACTAGATTTTTTAGCCCAGCGCTAACTTTGTAACACCCTCCTGGTGGCGTTCGTGCAAGTATGAGAGTCAAAGTTCCCGCCCTGAAGCAGCGTTCCAACTGCAGGACGATGGTTTCGTCCCGGATTAATTTGTAGCAGGCAAGAACAATTAGTTACTGGCTACTTCCCAGAGTTCGATGTACAAGGGTTGGTGCTGTTCCCTGCATTTTTCTTGCAGCTGTCGCGCCGTAAAAATCATGTCCGTTGTACCCCATCAACCGCGAGGGACTATGGAGCATCCTCCTCTATTTCGGCTGCCCCCAAAAGTTTGTCACTATCCTCCGCCTGCTCCACGACGACATGCAAGCCGTGATCCTGACCAATGGATTCATCACAGACCCAATTCATGTCCGGCCGGGGTCAAGTAGGGCTGCGTCATCCCGCCAACCCTCTTCTCAATCTTCCTCGCTGCAATGCTCCACCTCACACTCAACAAGCTCCCCTCTGGCGTGGAACTAAACTACAGAACCAGTGGGAACCTGTTCAACCTTCGTCGTCTCCAGGCTAGATCCAAGACCGTCCCAACCTCTGTCGTCAAGCTACATTCAGAAACTGAACTCCAAGTCATTGTCGATGCTATGTATGTAAACATTACCAATGTGTAAGACTTGCCACCAGGGGGCGTACCTGTGGGAGACCCAAGGGTCACCTGCACAACCTGGGCAAGCAGGTATAAAAGGCAGTCTACCATACTGCCTCCTCACTCGAGTTACAATAAAGAGACCAAGGTCACAACAGTTTGAGCTTACGATGTACAGTCTTGTGGACTTATTCTAAACATGACAGTCAACATCTTCACTGAGTCATACAAAAGCATGGGTCTTACACTAAATATCCGTAAGACACTGGTCCTCCACCAACTTGATCCCGCCACGCAGCACTGCCCCCCAGTCATCAAGATCCATGGTGCGGCCCTGCAAAACGTGGATCACTTTCCATTCCTCGGGAGCCTATTATCAGCAAGGGCAGACATCAACGATGAGGTTCAACACCACCTCCAGTGCGCCAGTGCAGTCTTCAGCCACCTGAGGAAAAGAGTGTTCGAAGATCAAGCCCTCAAATCTGCCACAAAGCTCATGGTCTGCAGGTCTGTAGTGATACCCGCCCTCCTGTATGGCTCAGATACCCGCCCTCCTGAATGGACCATATACAGCGGACACCTCAAATCGCTGGAGAAATACCACCAACAATGTCTCCACAAGATCCTACAAATCCCCTGGGAGGACAGACGCACCAACGTTAGCATCCTCGATCAGGCCAACATCCCCAGCATGGAAGCACTGACCACACTTGATCAGCTCCGCTGGGCAGGCCACATAGTTCGCATGCCTGACACAAGACTCCCAAAGCAAGCGCCAATTTGTATGCCACTTCCTTGGCTTTAATACTATCCCTGATTTCCCTTGATAGCCACGGTTGAGCCACTTTTTTTAATTTTTATGCCAGACAGGGATGTACAATTGTTGTAGTTCATCCATGCGGTCTCTAGATGTCTACCATTGTCCATCCACTGTCAACCCCTTAAGTATCATTCGCCAATCTATCCTAGCCAATTCACGCCTCATACCTTCAAAGTTACTCTTCTTTGAGTTCTGGACCATGGTCTCTGAATTAACTGTTTCATTCTCCATCCTAATGCAGAATTCCACCATATTATGGTCACTCTTCTCCAAGGGGCCTCGCACAACGAGATTGCTAATTAATCCTCTCTCATTACACAACACCCAGTCTAAGATGGCCTCCCCCCTAGTTGGTTCCTCGACATATTGGTCTAGAAAACCATCCCTTATGCACTCCAGGAAATCCTCCTCCACCGTATTGCTTCCAGTTTGGTTAGCCCAATCTATATGCATATTAAAGTCACCCATGATAACTGCTGCACCTTTATTGCATGCACCCTAATTTTCTGTTTGATGCCCTCCCCAACATCACTACTACTGTTTGGAGGTCTGTACACAACTCCCACTAATGTTTTTTGCCCTTTGGTGTTCTGCAGCTCTACCCATATAGATTCCACATCATCCAAGCTCATGTCCTTCCTAACTATTGCATTAATCTCCTCTTTAACCAGCAATGCTACCCAACCACCTTTTCCTTCCTGAATGTTGAATACCCCTGGATGTTGAGTTCCCAGCCCTGATCAACCTGGAGCCACATCTTTGTAATCCCAACCACATCATATCTGTTAACATCTATTTGCACAGTTAATTCATCCACCTTATTACGGATACTCCCTGCATTAAGACACAAAGCCTTCAGGCTTGTTTTTTTAACACCCTTTGTCCTTTTAGAATTATGATGTAATGTGGCTCTTTTTGTTTCTTACCTTTGTTTACTTGGCCTTCCACTATTGCTTTTTACTTTTCTACCATCTGTTTCTGACTCCATATTATTTCGCCCTGTCTCACTGCTTAGGTTCCCATCCTCATGCCATATTAGTTTAAGCACTCCTGAACTGCATTAGCAAATGTTACCCCCAGGACATCAGTTCCAGTCCTGCCCAAGTGCAGACCGTCCCTTTTGTAGGTCCTACTTCTCCCAGAACTGGTTCCAATGTCCCAGGAATTTGAATCCCTCACTCTTGCACCACTGCTCAAGCCACATATTTATTCTAACTATCCTGTTCCCTCTACTCTGATTAGCACGTGGCACTGGTAGCAATCCAGAGATTACTACCTTTGAGGTCCTACTTTTTAATTTAACTCCTAACTCCCTAAATTCAGCTTGTCGGACCTCTTCCCGCTTCTTACCTATATCATTGGTACCTACATGTACCACGACAACTGGCTGTTCACCCTCCCTCTCCAGAATGTTCTGCAGCCGCTCCGAGACATCCTTGACCCTTGCACTAGGGAGGCAACATACCATCCTGGAGTCTCGGTTGTGGCCGCAGAAACTTCTATCTATTCCTCTTACAATAGAGTCCCCTATCACTATAGCTCTCCCACTCTTTTTCTCGCCCTTCTGTGCAGCAGAGCCACCCATGGTGCCATGAACCTGGCTGCTGGTGCCCCAACAGTATCCAAAATGGTATATCTGTTTTGGAGGGAGATGACCGCAGGGGACTCCTGCACTACCTTCCTGCTCTTGCCTTGTCTCTTGGTCACCCATTCACGATCTGTCCTAACCCTTACCTGCGGTGTGACCAACTCACTAAATGTGCTATCCACAACATTCTCAGCATCGCGCATGCTCCAGAGTGAGTCTATCCACAGCTCCAGTGCCATCATGCAGTCTGTCAGGAGCTTCAGCTGGACACACTTCCCACACACATAGTTCCCACATAGCACAGGAGGAGCATGACACGGGTCCCAGCTCTCCTGCCATGACTTAACCCTTATATTAATTTATTTACTAAAATTTACTTAAACACCAAACAGCTACTTAGTCGTTCGCTGCCAATTAAACCAATCAAAAGTCAGTCTAAAAGAGAGTTATACTTACCAGTCAAACAGCCAACCACTTGCCAGCTTGGCTGTGACGTCACCTCTCGATTTCGCACCCCTCTATCTTTGTCTGCAGCTGGTTGGGCTGGTCTCTGGGCCTCCGTCTCCTACTCTCGCACTCCTTATCAGCTGCTCTAGTGTCAGCACTGGTAGGAAAAACAAGACAAAACAGCACCTGCCACCCCTACTTACCCAAAATCACCCACTTACCAAACTCACAAATGCCACTCTTTGCTGCTGCACTCCGTGCTCTGCATGAGCTGCCTCTTTTTAAACTGTATCGAGGTCAGATGACTCACTACTGGTCAGTTGTTTACAGAACTGGTTTTAACTAGCTGCTAATTGCCTCCTACTGGAGAGTTACCTTGTTTTTCTCTGCCTAAACCTGAAAGATTCCCAACTATTTATCTTTTCCCCTTTAAATTAAACTGCGACTTACTTAGAAGCTACTTGCAATTGCCACTAACAATTTACTCCAGCCTCCAAATAGTTTAAAGAGAATAACCCTTAAAACACACCCACTTACCAAACTCACGAATGCCACTCTTTGCTGCTGCACTCTGTGCTCTGCACGAGCTGCCTCTTTTTAAACTGTAGGTTGGTAGAGGACCTTTGTTTTACAGCTGTTTAGCGTAAGGCCCATGCTCTCATACATTACGGGGAACGTGTTGACGATGGTTTGGAGTTCGGCCTCCGAGTGTGCACAGACGCAAATGTCATCTGCATACTGTAATTCAATGACAGAGGATGGGATGACCTTGGACCTGGTCTGGAGGTGATGGAGGTTGAACAATTTCCCGTTTGTTGTATAGATTAGCTCCACTCCAGCGGGGAGCTTACTGACGGTGAGATGTAGCATTGCAACAAGGAAGATCGAGAAGAGCGTTGGTGTGATGACACAGCCTTGCTTCACCCCGGTTCATACATGATTTGGGTCTATGGTGGATCCATTGGTCAGGATCGTAGCTTGCATGTCATTATGAAGCAGGCGGAGGATGGTGACAAACTTTTGAGGACAGACGAATTTGAAGAAGACGCTCCAAAATCCCTCACAGTTCAATGTCAAAGGCCTTTGTCAGATCAAAGAAGGCCATGTACAGAGATTGTTCCCTGCATTTCAATTGAATTTGTTGCGTGGTGAAGATCATGTCCATTGTGCCCCATAGTGGGTGGAATCCGCATTGCGATTCTGGGAGGAGCTCTTCAGCCACAGGGAGAAGGCGGTTGAGGAGGATTCTTGCGATAACTTTCCCCTTATTGTTCTTCAGTTGTCGGATGTCCTTTTCAACCTCATGCCGGGCTGGGGTTGTGCTGAGGTGGTATCGTGTAGCATGCTGCGGGATGGAATTGAGTACACTCACGTCGATGACAGAGTCTCGGTTAAGGAGATTTTCGAAGTGGGCATTAACTGCCTCTCTGTCCTTGATGAGTACTCCTCCGTTCTTGGCCCGTAGTAGGGTAGGACCTTGGGTATTTGGGCCGTAGGTGGTCTTGACTGCGCTGAAGAATCCACGCACGTTGTGGTTGTCGGCAAGTTGCTGGATCTCCTGCGCTTTCTCTACGCACCATCTCTTTGTTAGGTCGCGAGTTTTTTGTTGGACCTCAGTCTTCAGACGCCTGTAGAGCTGATTTCTTGCTCTCGAGTTGTCTTGCTGTCTCCAGTTCAAGAATGTCTTGTGCATTTTATACAGAATGTTTAAAAAAGTTAATCACAGAGTTTGATTTCTTGGGCCTTACACTGGGCGCTTTATAAAGAAGTTTTCTTTTGAAAGTTATTAATGATTTTCAAAAGTGAGGTTTTCAAGCCCTACAATATCCACACTCAAGTGATAAAGCTTACTCTGAAAATAAATTGTAACACTCCCACGTACAGACATCACAGAATACAGTCAGAGGAATCAACTATTGCATGTTGTGGCAGCCGGTTGATTTCTCTTGCTGACCATTTCTCATTCAATAATTTTAATATTCGCTTGGCTCTCCATCTCCAGCACCTTCCACATGAATCGATTAGCAAGTATGATACTGCAATTAGTTGAACCACCACCAACACATGAGAGGCTATGCAGATTCATGGATGGATCTGTATCTTTGTTCCAATGGCCCTCGCCCACCATGAGGTTTTCGGGATTTCATTAATTTTCCCCACTAATCTTTTGTTTATTTGCTGTAGCTGATAATAGTTTTTCCTGGATCTTTCGATTCATCCCTCTAGCTTTCCAAAATGCTTCGGCAATGGTGGGATATCATATCCGAACCTCTCCACAGACCTCCTAAAATTCCCTTTTAAATCATCTTTTACCTGGATTCCCGTCGCACTGTGTTCATAGAATCATAGAATCATAGAAATTTACAGCATGGAACGAGGACATTTAGGATCATCGTGTTTGCGCCGGCCGACCAAGAACTATCCAGCCTAATCCCACATTCCAGCTTTTGGTCCATAGCCCTGTAGGTTACGGCACTTTAAGTACACATCCAAGTATCTTTTAAATGTGGTGAGGTTTTCTGCCTCTACCACCCTTTCAGGCAGTGAGTTCCACACCACCATCACCCTCTGGGCGAAGAAATTTCCCCTCATATCTCCTCTAAACCTCCCCACAACTACTTTAAATCTATGTCCCCTGGTTGTTGAACCCTCCGCCAAGAGAAACAGGTCTCTTTTATCCACTCTATCCAGGTCCCTCATGATTGTATACACCTAAATCAGAACTCCCCTTACCCTCCTCTGTCCCAAAGAAAACAGACCCAGCATTTCCAGTCTTTCCCCACAGCCAAAATTGTCCAGTCCAGGCAACATTCTTGTAAATTTCCTCTGCACCCTTTCCAGTACAATCACATCTTTCCTGTAATGTGGTGACCAGAACTGCACACAGTACTTCAGCTGCAGCCTAACCAGTGTTTTATACAGTTCAAGCATAACCTCCTTGCTCTTGTATTCCATGCCTCGACTAATAAAGGCAAGTATTCCATATGCCTTCTTAACCATCTTATCTACTTGGCCTGCTACTTTCAGGGATTTGTGGACCTGCACTCCAAGGTCCCTTTGTTCCTCAATACTTTTCAGTGTTGTACCATTTAATGTGTGTTCCCTTGCCTTGTTTGACCTCCCCAAATGCATTACTGCACACTTATCTAGATTGAATTCCATTTGCCACTGTTCTGCCCACCTGACCAGTGCACTGATATCTTCTTGCAGTCCACAGCTTTCTTCTTCATTATCAACCACACAGCTTATTTTAGGGTTATCTGCAAACTTCTTACTCATATCCCCAACATTCAAGTCCAGGTCATTGATGTATACCACAAAAAGCAAGGGACCCAGCACTGAGCCCTGCGGAACCCCACTGGATACAGACTTCCAGTCACAAAAAACACCCATCAACCATTACCCTTCGCTTCCTGCCTCCGAGCCAATTTTAGATCCAACTTGCCACTTTGCCCTGGATCCCATGGGATATTACTTTCATGTTCAGTCTGCCATGTAGGATCTTATCAAAAGCTTTGCTAAAATTCATATACACTACATTATACGCAGTGCCCTCATCGACCCTCCTGGTTACCTCCTCGAAAAATTCAATCAAGTTAGTCAGACACGACCTTCTATTGAAAAGTCCATGCTAGACTTTCCACTTAGATCGCTCGGGCCCAAAAAATGTGTGATGTTCCAACCTTAGCGATTTCAGCTTTCAGGATCGCTGGAAGATCGCTCATTTTTCGGATCGCAACTTTCCGCTTTTTTTTCCCGGCGATACTCCAGCGATAGCTCAGCAATGTGGATTGGGCCTTAGCGATGCAAAATGGGCCTCAGCAATGTGGAAGGCATGGCTTCCCTAGCAACGGCCTTTCTGCACATGCATTTTTTTTTTGCAAAGAAGTTTTCCCGCGATTCGGGAGGTCAGGGGTCATCCAGGCATGCACAGAAGGAAAAAGAAGGGAGGGAGAGAGGAGAGAGAAAGGAGAGGAGAGACAGAGAGGAGCGAGAAAGAGAAAGAGAGAGAAAGAGCTTTTTTGAAAAATAAAATGTCTGAAATCCAGTCTTCAGAGAGTGGGCACGATATGGAGGGGGGAGGAGGAGGGCCAAGCCCTTTTCTGACGAAGCGAATGAGGCCCTCATCAATGAGGGCCAATTAACCCAGGGTGGGCGTGGGAAACCTCCACCCCGGGACTATCGCAAAATTTGGGGCGAGATCGCTGATGTAGTCTCCGCGGCATCAAGCAAGGCGAGGGGGTCGGACCAGTGCCACAAGCACTGGAACAGCCTGGTTGCTTCAGCAAGAGTAAGTATTACATTGATTTAAAATTGTAATGATACACATAATAAATATGTAAATCTCCCAGATTGAAAGTAAGCTGGTTATTCTGGCATAGATTCCCTGCTAAGATCTGGACAGGGCTCGGAACCTGCGCCCTTTAAGTCTAATTTTGGCACCGTCTCCTTTTGAGTTACGTTGGTGGATGAGCACTGAGGTGTCCAGTCACCTTTACCCTGACTGTGTCAGTCTCTTCAGCTGCTGCCACTTACACAGTGACCCAGCCTGAACTGGATTGCCCTGGCTCAGTGTCTGCCCGAGGACACTTTGGGACATTAGCTCCTGTCATTCCTGAGCTCACCAGCTGTCCTAATTCCCACCACCCCCGGGGGCCCTTCAATGGAGATTGTAGTCGAGATGTTTGTGTCAAGCATTAGATCCTAAACACGATCTTTGTTATAATCATGCATCAATTGTGGATACAAACCCTGTTATATATGAATGAAGAGTCCGACTGGATACTGTGAGCTCAAAGTAAAGTATGACCGTAGTCTTTTATTGCAGGTCTCAAGAGTGCCTCTCCAGCTTGTGAGGCCTCCTTAAGTACCTGCGCTCCCAAGGGATTGTGGGATCCCTTGGGACTCCAGGGGATGAGCCCTCTGGTGGCTGTACAAGGTAGATACAAGTTTACATACACAACAAACCCTATTAGCATATAACGTTGGAAACCCTATTAGCATATAACATTGTCTTTCCATGATAGTACCTAGTCAATTAGCTTATGCCATGCTATTGTCACATTTGCAGAGGAAGATATCTAAGAAGCGGCACACAGGATGAGGCCCTGCCCAGCTCTCCATCCTTACTGACTTGGAGGAACGCGCTGCGGCACTGGTCAGCAGCCATAGTCACTCGGCCACCACCTGTGGTGATGCAGAACCCTCCCTTGCATCATGTGAGTAATATGTAGAGCAGTGTTAATTCAAAGTAATGTAACGGCAATTCATTATAATATACGAATGATGTCATATTATGCATGCAGCTTCTGTGCTACTCTCAGGTTAACAACATAAGAACATAAGAAATAGGAGCAGGAGCAGGCCATCTGGCCCCTCGAGCCTGATCTGCCATTTGATAAGATCATTGTTGATCCGATGTAAGGCTCAGCTCCACTTCCCTGTCCGCTACCCATAAAACTTCACTCCCTTATCATTCTATCTATCTCCAATTGATCCAGCCTCCACAGCTCTCTGGGGCAGTGAATTCCACATAGATGTACCTCCATATGTACTACCATATGATGCAGTAATATGTAATGTTTCTCAGTCACATTTATTGTAGTAGTGCTGCTCCTCCTACGAATGCCAGCGCAGTGCAAGAATCATGTGTACTCTTCTGTTCTAATAAGCTCAATAAGCTCAATTTTGTTTTGCAGGTCCCACAACTCCGATGGCGCAAAGGGAGGCCACACCAACACCTGCACCTGCCCCTGCCCCTGCACCTGCCAACTTGCAGGTGATCATCACCATGGTGCTGAGGAGGAAGAGGAAGACACCACCGAACCAGAGGTGGAAGTTATGGAAAGGGAGGAGGATGCCCCTTGCATCACTTTGCATGTTGTACCTGTGGCCACTTGGCCGTCGTCATCTTTGACAGAAGAAGTAGCGGGACCAAGCGGCTTGTAGCCGGCGACTCCAAGGCGTATAGTGCCCACGCTGAACCCACGGAGGTTGAGTCAGCGAGGTCGGCTCGCGCTGTTACTGGCAGATCGCATCGCGGACATGTGCAGACTGTGCATTGAGAGCATCATGAAAAGTCAAGAACTCCTCCAGGCGTTTGGTGCGTTCACAGGGAACATTTCCCGGATGTCCACTCACATATCGGAGGATAAGCAGCAGATGATCCAGGAGATGTGTGAGCAGACCGTTGCCATCCATGCCTTGCGGCATGCGAGACTGGTGGGAGACAGCACTGCACCCCAAGGTGCCATCCCACCAACCGCCAGCACAGATGCGAGTCAGGAGGAAGAACTTCCTTCTGGCTCGGAAGTTGTTTCCTCAGGAACGTCTTCTCGTCCACCACCCCCTGAGACAATTCTGCCACCGTCACACCCCCGACAGCAGGTCACCCGCTGTAAGCCGTCCTCGTCCCGCTACCTGGAAATTCAAACGGAGGCACTAAGACACGAGGGATGGGGGGTAGAGGATCTGGAGGGAAACGTGGCCGCAGGTAGGGAGGGGGTGTTACTGTTATTCTGTTGTTATTGTTATATTGTTCTTATTGTTTTTTAAATTTATTGTTGGGTGACTGGTGGGGCTGGGTGGGGGAGGGAGGGGGGGTGCTGTTACAGCTAAAAAAAAGTTAAATTGTGCAATTATTAAATTTTTTTATTGCATTTTACAATTGTGCAGTGTCTTATAATAACATACGGTAAGGTAAAACATGAATACAATTGTTGGAAAACAATGGCCAGGCCAGGCAAGGATGAAACGTAATGCAACTGCAACTGTTTTCTTTACGTTACTGTAACTGTAACTATCACCAATATAAGTTCATGCAAAGCATTCATTTATAAGCTGCTGACGCAAGAGTTTTGCAGCTGCATAACTCCCGCGGGGCTTTTCCAGTCTTGCGGGGGGGCGTGGAAGGCATGGGTTCATCGCCTGGCTGATTGTCCTCCCCGAGGTCCTCATCATACTTCTCCTCCTCCTCCTCCTCGTCTGCCTCTTTTGCCTCCACTCTCTCCTGAGGTGGACCAGTACCCCCATCTGGCAATTGTTGTTCTCCTCTTATAGCTAGGTTATGCAACATGCAGCACACCACAATAAACTCCGTGACCTGGTTAGAGTGGTATTGCTGCTTCAGCACTCCAGTTGTCTTTTCAATGATATTGCGTGCAGATATATGGCTTTCATTGTAGTGCTTCTCAGTTCCGTCTTGTGATTACGCAGGGGGGTCATGAGTCAGCTGGCAAGACCATATCCTTTATCCCCCAATATCCAACCGTGACCTTGTGGCTGACTATTAAACAGGTCAGAAACAGTGCTCTCAAACAAGATGTGCGCATCATGGATGCTGCCTGGAAAATTACCATTTACTCCCATGATTATTTGGTTGTGGTCGACAATGAGCATACAGTTTTGGTTTCCATATTTACAAAAGGATATACTTGCTTTGGAGGCAGTTCAGAGAAGGTTCACTAGGTTGATTCCGGAGATGAGGGGATTGACTTACAAGGAAAGGTTGAGTAGGTTGGGCCTCTATTCATTGGAATTCAGAAGAATGAGAGGTGATCTTATCGAAATGTATAGGATTATGAGGGGGCTTGACAAGGTAGAATAAGGGGCCACCCATTTAAAACTGAGATGAAGAGGAATTTCTTCTCTCAGAGGGTTGTAAATCTGTGGAATTCGCTGCCTCAGAGAGCTGTGGAAGCTGGGACATTGAATAAATTTGAGACAGAGAAGACAGTTTCTTAACCGATAAGGGATTAAGGGGTTATGGGGAGCGGGCAGGGAAGTGGACCTGAGTCCACGATCGGATCAGCCATGATCATATTGAATGGCGGAGCAGGCTCGAGGGGCCGTATGGCCTACTCCTGCTCCTATTTCTTATGTTCTTATGTTCTTATGAGCTGCACATTCAGGGAGTGGAATCCCTTTCGGTTACGAAACACCTCCGCATCCTGTAAAGGTGCTCTCGAGGCGATGTGTGTACAGTCTATTGCTCCCTGCGACTTGGGGAAGTTTGCTCTTCTCGAGAAACCCAAAGCCCTCCCAGTCTGTGCCTCCCTGGTCATAGGGAAGCTTACAAAGTCCATCCTGCGTGCGTAAAGGGCCTTAGTCACCTGTCGAATGGAGCAATGTGTGGTGTGCTGAGAGATACCACAAATGTCGCCAGCTGAGGCCTGAAAGGATCGCGATGCATAGAAGGAAAGTGCCGCAGTAACCTTTACCTCAGCAGGCAATGTGATCCTAATGGTGCTGGTAGGCTGCAGATCACCCATAATTAACTGGGGAAATCATGATTAACTAATTTACTGGAATTCTTTGAGGATATAACGAGCATGGTGGATAGCGGTGTACCGATGGATGTGGTGTATTTAGATTTCCAAAAGGCATTCGATAAGGTGCCACACAAAAGGTTACTGCAGAAGATAAAGGTACGCGGAGTCAGAGAAATGTATTAGCATGGATAGAGAATTGGCTGGCTAACAGAAAGCAGAGAGTCGGGATAAATGGGTCCTTTTTGGGTTGGAAATTGGTCGTTAGTGGTGTGCCACAGGGATCGGTGCTGGGACCACAACTGTTTACAATATACATAGATGACCTGAAGAGGGGACAGAGTGTAGTGTCACAAAATTTGCAGATGACACAAAGATTAGTGGGAAAGCGGGTTGTGTAGAGGACACAGAGAGGCTGCAAAGAGATTTAGATAGGTTAAACGAATGGGCTAAGGTTTGGCAGATGGAATACAATGTCGGAAAATGTGAGGTCATCCACCTTGGAAAAAAAAACAGTAAAAGGGAATATTTTTTGAATGGGGAGAAATTACAACATGCTGCGATGCAGCGGGACCTAGGGGTCCTTGTGCATGAATCCCAAAAAGTTAGTTTGCAGGTGCAGCAGGTAATCAGGAAGGCGAATGGAATGTTGGCCTTCATTGCGAGAGGGATGGAGTACAAAAGCAGGGAGGTCCTGCTGCAACTGTACAGGGTATTGGTGAGGCCGCACCTGGAGTACTGCGTGCAGTTTTGGTCACCTTACTTAAGGAAGGATATACTAGCTTTGGAGGGGGTGCAGAGACGATTGACTAGGCTGATTCCTGAGCTGAGGGGGTTACCTTATGATGATAGATTGAGTAGACTGGGTCTTTACTCGTTGGAGTTCAGAAGGATGAGGGGTGATCTTATAGAAACATTTAAAATAATGAAAGGGATAGACAAGATAGAGGCAGAGAGGTTGTTTCCACTGGTCGGGGAGACTAGAACTAGGGGGCACAGCTTCAAAATACGGGGGAGCCAATTTAAAACCGAGTTGAGAAAGAATTTCTTCTCCCAGAAG
This sequence comes from Pristiophorus japonicus, assembly GCF_044704955.1. NCBI lineage: Eukaryota > Metazoa > Chordata > Chondrichthyes > Pristiophoridae > Pristiophorus > Pristiophorus japonicus. The sequence continues at coordinate 292,544,383 of NC_091978.1, forward strand.
GTTGTGAATCTGTGGAATTCTCTGCCCAAAGAAGCAGTTGAGGCTAGCTCATTGAATGTATTCAAATCACAGATATATTTTTAACCAATAAGGGAATTAAGGGTTATGGGGAGCGGGTGGGTAAGTGGAGCTGAGTCCATGGCCAGATCAGCCACGGTGTTTTTGAATGGCGGAACAGGCTCAAGGGGCTAGATGGCCTACTCCTGTTCCTAATTCTTATGTTCTTATGTTCTTATATCTCAGCGATGACCTCCTTTTGGAAGCGCAGCCTCCTAAGGCACGTGTTATCGGACAAGTTCAGGTATGATTGCTTTTCCCTGTAAGTTCGTCGGGTGTAAGGTCTCCTCCTCCGCATCAGTCTGCGATCTCTTTGATTGGGCTCTTCACTAAACCCAACTTCAGTCTCCAGCATGTGAGCATTTTCAAATAATGGTAGAGAAGTTACAGACCCCATCACTATTGCTATAAATGCCCTTTGTCCTCAATAAATAGAAATGTGAGCAATTGAGTCAGTAAGGCCCTTAAAATAACTCACAAATTACTTATCCTGATAAGCCCCATCTTCAAGCAGCTCTCACTTCCTCCGACGTTCAAAATGGCCTCTGAACAGTGCCAGTTAGGAGCAGCTTTTCTCCAGCGATCTTCTCGGTGAGCGATCAGCATGGCGACGTGTGGGCGATGTGCTGAAAGTTGCGGTGGGCGATCACCTTGGCGATGTGAAATATTTGTGCCCCAAAGTTTGGGCCGGCGATCTTTGGGCAATGTTCCGGCCCAACTTTCCACTATTTAAGTAAAATGGGCGATAGCCTGCCTATTTGGGCGATAGTTGGGCGAGACTTTCCATTATTTTTGCATCCATACCGTCCACTTAACGTCCAATTAATGGTGAAATGAGGTATAACGCCCATATATCATCCATTTAGCCACAAAATGGAAACTAACGAACATTTCTCGCTCACCTATCGCCCAGCATTACTTTTGGCATGTACTTTAAACCGATAAAAAATTATACCGCTCGCCCACTTTTTTTGGGCGGAAAGATCAGAATAGGCGAACCCACGCCCATAATATCGGCCAGCATTACTTTCGGCACATAATTAATGCTGAAATTCAATAATACCGACCACCCACTTTTTTGGCGTAAAGATCACATTTGCCGAAACTAATGCCTAAAATATCACCCATCGTGACTTTCAGCACCTCGCTCACATCACTCACAATCTCGGTCGCCGAAAAAACCGCTGTGAAAAAGTTGAACTGACTTGAACTAATCACAGCGGTGTGGATGCTGTTTTGTAAATCACAGGTTGATTCATCTAAAAGGCTGCTTCAACTTCTGGGGAGTTTGGATGTACTCTGGATTTCTTTTAAGGTGATGTGACCATCTGAACAAACATCTTATCATACTGTGGATGATTGGAATTTACTTCAGGTGTCTTAATGGGGACATTTATTGCTTGTGAACAATCGGTATTATACTGATGTTATTGGAATGGGGCCAGCCATTTCTCAGCCTATCTTGATGACAACGCAGATGCTGCAGAGTAGAGATGGCAGATGATATATTCGACAGCCTTATGTGCCCAATCTAAGATGTGCCAGACTGATGAGGAGGACGAGACCATACACCACCCGCACTTACAGGGAGAAGTGGTCTTACCTCAACTTATCCGAGAACACCTGCCTTCGGAGACCGCACTTCCACAAAGAGGTTATCAGTGAGATATGCCAGCTCATCAGGGCAGATCTGCAGCCTGCCAGCACCATCAGGACAAACTGTCCATCAAGGTGACTGTGGCACTTTCCTTCTACGCATCGGGTTCCTTTCAGGCCTCCGCTGGCGACATTTGCACTATATCTCAGTATGCCACACATTGCTGCATTGGACAGGTCACCGAAGCACGTAGGATGGACTTTATCAGCTTCCCTATGACCACGGAGGCTCAGACTGAGAGGGCTCTAGGATTTCACTAACTTCGCTAGAATCGCTAACTTCCCCAAGGTGCAGGGAGCAATAGACTGTCCGCACATCGCCATGCGGGCACCTTTTCAGGACGCAGAGGTTTTTCAGAACCGAAAAGGATTTCACTCCCTGAAGGTGCAACTTGTTGTCGACCGCAACCAGATAATTATGGCAGTGAATGCAAAATTTCCAGGTAGCATCCATGATGCTCACATCCTGCGGGAGACTGCTGTATCTGGCATATTTACCAGTTAGCCACAAGATCAATGCTGGATGCTTGGTGACAAAGGATATGGCCTCGCCACCTGGCTGATGACCTCCCTGCGTGACACCCACACCGAAGCCGAGAAGCGATACAACGGGAGCCACAGGGCCACACGCAATGTGGTCCAAAAAACCTTCAGTGTGCTTAAGCAGTGCTTTAGATGCCTGGAGCACTCAGGAGGGGAGCTCCAATACCATCCCTGATCAGGTAGCTCAATTCGTGGTCGTGTGCTCCATGCTGCACAACTTGGGTATCAGGAGGGGACAAGTATTGCCAGAAGAGTCTGACGGTCCACCTCAGGAGAGAGAGGAAGAGGAGGACAAGGAGGTGGACGCTGACCTCAGGCCAGAAAATCAGGCTGATGATGCAACCATGCCCACGGTCCCCTCCAGACTGCAGGAAAGGGCCCGTGGTGGCTACATCGCTGCAAGACTCTTACGTCAGCAGCTCATAAATGAACGCTTTGCCTGAAAAAACTTTGCTGTTATTTACAAAGCGGACACATTGCTGTGTGACAGCTCAGACATCAATGGTGGGCATCACCTTGGTGCCAATTAAAGTTTGAGTTGATTCAAGTTAAGTGTAATTATACCCTTTCATGTTAAGGAATCACCAGTGTGTAACGGTGCAGCTATCTGAGCCAATGCGCAACAAGGTTATGTTAAATAACAAACATTTAATCCGACCATTTGTGTGAAATCATAAGTATAACTGTCAAAAACACCCCACCCCACCCCATAACACATTTATAACATTTACATCAATCAAATCGTCAACATTTCCAGCAGCACAGAATACAACTGCAAACTTATAAGGTGGCCCCCTCCCACCGTACCTCAGACCTTACAACAAATTTGATGCACCAAGACGGAAATATTACAAAGCAATCACCTGTGGACATGCACCTCACTTTTTCCTTCTCCCCCCCCACCCGCACCGCCCCCCTTCCCCTCCTGACTCAGGCGCTGCGTCATTGGGGGGGGGGGGGGGGGGCGGATGAAGGCAGACTCGGTGGTTGCACGGATACGGGAGAGGAGGGTCCCGAGGAGGGAACCTTCTCCGAGCCAGAAGCAAGATGTTCCTCTTGGCTCGCATGTGTCGCTGGCAATGGGGGTGTGGCACCTTGGGGTGCAGTGCCATGCTCCGGGACCAGTGGGAGGCCTCTGCCACCAGTGTTCCTGGCTATTGCCTCCAGGGCCTCCGTCATCCGCGGAACGTACCCCATCATGGTGCTGGACATGCTGACCAGCTGGCGGGATATGCCCCCCATTGTCTGAAGGATCTGCTGACCTATGTCAACACTCCTCCTGGACAAATCTACCATGTTGTCGCTCAGATCTGCCACTCGTGGAGCAGACCTGCCACGTCTAGAAAACCTCCGCGGGGTCGGCTTTGTCCTGGGGACACCTGGGGTGCTCTGTGGCGAGAGGTGCTTGGGTCCCGGTATTTCCACAGTGATGGTGTGAATGGCCGCAGGAGCACTAGAAGACGTTGGGGTTGAATGTGTTATGGAGCCTGGCGATGCAGGCTTCACAAAGTCCGCACTGTCATCCGTAGAGAACGGATCAACGGGCGAGAATCGGTACCCCTCAGCACTATATCATCCGCCGAGTCTGGCCCCGCGCCCCCACCTTCTGGGCTCGGTGGTCTTGCCTGGGGACGCGCTGCTGGCTGAGCTGCAAAACACAAATGAGGTTATTAGAGGAGAAGAGGGGTGCTAGGGTCACAAGGTGATTACAGCGCTACACACAGCATATGCACGACAAAAGCACCACCACTATCAAAATCATCACAGACATCACATTTCATGACGATCAACACATTCTCGTGGGGCCAGCTTTATTTAGAGATCACTTTTAGCAATCATCTATCATATATTATTGTTCGGATATGAGTGGGTGTGGCATCAATTAACTTTACATCACGCAATGGTGTATACTTTACTCACGTGGCATCACTTCAGGTTCTGTAGCTGTTTGTGTGGCCGACAGGGGATGGGTCCCAACTAGTGCCAGCACCCGCTCCTTGATATCAGTGAGGTCGCTGATGACTGGTGGCCCCCCACCCATTCGCCTCTGCTTGGCCCTATTCTTTGAAACCTTCTTCTGTAAAAAGTAACAACAGGACGACATGGCATGAGATCATTGCATGATATCATTGCTAGGTACTGTCACAGAGACTGATATAACACATAACCGACAGATGTAATCATGATTATTATGATAATTATCATTCTTTACCTAAAGACGTACTCCATGAACGCAGGCTTGGAGTACAACATTCCCGGTAAAAGTGAAAGATCTCACATTTGATTTTAATCACTCATGACACTTACAAATCAAATTATATAAATATCTAAGTACATGTAAATAAATGTAGTACTTACTCTTGCGGATCCGACAAGGTCGTTCCATCGCTTTCGACTTTGGTTGCCCTCAGGCACCTCGTTAGTCGCCGACGAGACCACCTCGGCTATCTCGGCCCATATCTTCTGGTAGGTCTTTGGGATGGGCTTCCCACGCCTTCCCTGGGTCAATTGACCCCAGCGTGACTCGACCTCCTGCATGAGGGAGGCATTTGCCTCGGCCAAGAATCTCCTCGCTCTCTTTCATCCTCCCAATTGTTCCTCCCCCAGTTCACTGCTCTCGCCAGAATCAGTCTCCACAGCGTGCTGTGTCGCCTCCTCCATTCCCTCCATTGTAGGCACCAAATTAGCTGAAATATTTCGCTGGTAACAGCTAAATTTTTGCTCACAATTCTGTATTAAGGTCGAAATTCTCCCTCCTACCTCCCAAAATAGCCAAACAAGCACCCACACACGCCTTCACTCCCTCTCTGTCTCCTCTTATGCGCATGTAATGATGACCCCTAACCTCCTGAAACGCGGGAAACTAGCGTTGCCATGCCGTTGCTAAGGACAGCGACATTTTACAGCAGAAGGTCAGAGAAATTTAACGCTAACGCCCATTTCAGATCGCTCGTGGTAACGCCCATTTAAAAAAATACAAAGTAAGGGTTTTGACAATGGATGATTATCTGGCGATCTGAAAACCATATTTACCACCCACGCTGGAAATAACGCCCATTTTTGGGGGTTCTGCGCAAAAGTGGAAAGTCTAGCTCCATTGTCTTTCCAAATGAAGATTTATCCTGTCCCTCAGGAATTTTTCAAACATCAAGGTTAGACTGACTGGCCTGTAATAACTCAGTCTCTCCCTGTCTCCCTTTTGAAACAAAGGTACAACATTAGCAGTCCTTCAGTTCTCTGGCACCACACCTACAGACAGAGAGGATTGGAAAATGATGGTCAGAGCCTCTGCTATTTCCTCTTTTGCTTCTCTTAACGGCCTGGGGCACATTTCATCTGGGCCTGGGGATTTATCCACTTCCAATGCTGCTGAGCCCCTTAATACTTCCTCTTTTACTATATTTATCTCGTCTAATATTTCACACTCCTCCTCCTCATTGAAAAATCTGCATCACCTCACTCTCTTTTGTGAAAACGGATGCAAAGTATTCATTACGAATCATAGCCAGTCTTCCGCCTCCAAACACAGATTTCCTTTATGGTCTCTAATCATATCATCATAGGCAGTCCCTCGGAATCAAGGAAGACTTGCTTCCACTCCTGAAGTGAGTTCTTTGGTGGCTGAACAGTCCAATACGAGAGCCACAGACTCTGTCACAGGTGGGACAGATAGTCGTTAAGGGTGGGACTGGTTTGCCACAAGCTCTTTCCGCTGTCTGCGCTTGATTTCTGCATGCTCTCGGTGTTGAGACTCGAGATGCTCAGCGCCCTCCCGGATGCACTTCCTCCACTTAGGGCGGTCTTGGGCCAGGGACTCCCAGGTGTCAGTGGGGATGTTGCACTTTATCAGGGAGATTTTGAGGGTGTCCTTGTAGCGTTTCTGCTGCCCACCTTTGGCTCGTTTGCCATGCAGGAACTCTGAGTAGAGCACTTGCTTTGGGAGTCTCGTGTCTGACATGCAGACTATGTGGCCTGCCCAGCAGAGCTGATCGAGTGTGGTCAGTGCTTCAATGCTGGGGATGTTAGCCTGAGTGAACACACTGATGTTGGTGCGCCTGTCCTTCCAGGGGATTTGTAGGATCTTGCGGAGACACCGTTGGTGATATTTCTCCAGCAATTTGAGCTGTCTACTATACATGTCTCTGAGCCATACAGGAGGGCAGGTATTACTACAGCCCTGTAGACCATGAGCTTGGTGGCAGTTTGGAGGGCCTGGTCTTCGAACACTCTTTTTCTCAGGCGGCCGAAGGCTGCACTGGTGCACTGGAGGCGGTGTTGGATCCTGTCGTCGATGCCTGCTCTTGTTGATAGGAGGCTCCCGAGATATGGGAAGTGGTCCACAGTGTCCAGGGCCGCGCCGTGGATCTTGATGACTGGGGGGGCAGTGCTGTGCAGTGAGGACAGGCTGGTGGAGGACCTTTGTCTTACGGATGTTTAGCGTAAGGCCCATGCTTTCGTACGCCTCAGTAAATACATCGAATATGTCCTGGAGTTCAGCCTCTGTATGTGCGCAGACGCAGGCATCGTCCGCGTACTGTAACTCGACGACAGAGGTTGGGGCGGTCTTGGATCTGGCCTGGAGACGGCGCAGGTTGAACAGCTTCCCACTGGTTCTGTAGTTTAGTTCCACTCCAGCGGGGAGCTTGTTGACTGTGAGGCAGAACATGGCGGCGAGAAAGATTGAGAAGAGGGTTGGAGCGATGACGCAGTCCTGTTTGACCCCGGTCCGGATGTGAAGTGGGTCTGTGATGGATCCGTTGGTAAGGATCACGGCCTGCATGTCGTTGTGGAGCAGGCAGAGGATGGTGACGAACTTTTGGGGGCATCCGAAACGGAGGAGGACGCTCCATAGACCCTCGCGGTTGACAGTGTCAAAGGCCTTTGTAAGGTCGAAGAAGGCCATGTATAAGGGCTGGCGCTGTTCCCTGCATTTTTCCTGCAGAGAAACCATGTCCGTTGTGCCCCGAAAGGGACGAAATCCGCACTGTGACTCCGGAAGGAGTTCCTCGGCCATGGTCAGAAGACGGTTGAGGAGGATTCTAGCGACGGCTTTCCCAGTGGCTGATAGCAGGGAGATTCCTCTGTAGTTGCCGCAGTCAGACTTGTCCCCTTTTTTAAAGATGGTCACGATTACTTCATCTCTGAGATCCCCTGGCATGCTCTCCTCCCTCCAGATGAGAGAGATGAGGTCGTGTATTCGTGCCAGCAGTGACTCTCCGCCATACTTCAATGCCTCAGCAGGGATTCCATCCGCACCAGTAGCCTTGTTGTTTTTGAGCTGTCTTATGGCTTTTTCTACCTCGTGCAGTGTTGGCGTCTCACTGAGGTGGTGGCGGGTAGCATGCTGCAGGATGGAGTTGAGAACACTCGAGTCAAAGACAGAGTCTCGATTGAGGAGATCTTCGAAGTGCTCCTTCCAGCGGGCCCTGACTGCCTCGGTGTCCTTGATGAGTGTTTCCTCGTTCTTGGTCAGCAGTGGGGTGGGGCCTTGGGTGTTTGGCCCCGAGGTGGCCTTGGCTGCGATGAAGAAACCTCACACATCATAGTTGTCGGCCAGTTGCTGTATCTCCTGTGCTTATTTCATCCACCGCCTGTTGTTTTGGTCCTGGGTTTTTTGTTGGAGCTCAGCCTTGAGCCGTCTGTAATGCTGCTTTGCTGCTCCCGCGTTGGGTTGTTGTTTAAGGCTCAGAAATGCCCTGTGCTTGCGATCGATTAGCTCTTGGATCTCCTGATCATTCTCATCAAACCAGTCCTGGTCTTTCCTGGTTGAGTAACCGAGTGTCTCTTTGCAGGCACTGGTTATGGAGGCCTGGAGGGCAGACCAAGTGCTGTGCGCATTCTGCGTCTCGGGGTTGTCAAGGCACGCCAGGTTAGCTGTGAGGCACTGGCTGTGTAGGGCTTTCTTAGCTGGGTCCTTAAGTGCTCCGGCATTGACTTTTTTGCGGCACTGCTTCTGCTGCCCCCTCCGCTTGGGGGCTATGTTGATGTCGATGATGAATCGGATTAGGCGGTGGTCTGTCCAGCAGTCGTCGGCTCCTGTCATGGCGCAGGTGATGCGCACATCCTTGTGATCCCTGGCTCGGACGATGACATAGTCGAGCAGGTGCCAGTGTTTGGAGCAAGGGGGTTGCCACGATGTCTTGTATTTGTCCCTCTGGTGGAACAAGGTGTTGGTGATGACAAGTTCATGCTCTAGACATTTTTTCAGGAGTAGGGTATCACTGGAGTTGGCTTTCCCAACCCCCTCTCTGCCAAAGGCCCCACTCTTTCTCAAGTTATCTTCTTGCTCTTAATGTATCTGTAAAACATCTTTGGGCTTCCCCTAATTTTACTTGCCAACATTCTTTCATGCTCTCTCTTTGCTTTTCTGTTATTTTTTTTAATTGCAACCCTGCTCTTCTTATACTCCTCTAGAATTTCTGCAGTATTGAGTTCCCGGATCTGTCATAAGCTTCCCTTTTTTTCTTTATCGTACCCTGTATATCCCTTGACATCCAGGAGGCTCTAGTTTTGTTAGCCCCTTTTTTAAAGGGAATATACTTGCTCTGTACCCTCAGGATCTCCTCTTTGAATGCCTCTGACACTGATTTACTATCAAGTAGCCGTGTTGATAAACATTTATCAGATTCCGCGCCCCTATCCTCACCGGTTTAGTAAGGGTTAAACAGAATGTGCTGTGTGTAATTGGGCATTGCCAAGTGCTGTAAGTGTAGGTTGTGTGACTGGTTGTTACACAGTATTCCCCTTTTTCCACATATGTGGTCTGCGTGGACTGCAGCTGAGCGTTCAAAGTTTCCATGGTGCATTTCATCTCGGTTCCCGAATTATTGAACACACACACACACACACACACACACACACACACACACACACTGGCTGAGAATGTTCCTCAATAGCATCATGGTGTCCCCGTGTTTATTGCATTCTTTTAACCTTGTCCCCACCATATAATCTCCTAAGTCTACCCTGTACGGAGCGATTTAATGATACTTTGCATAATTTTCACCTCGCAACACTCCTATATTTTCTACCAATACACCGGGAGTGGCCCAGTCCTGTGGGGATTTCCTGGCAAATATAACACCAATCCCAGTAATGTCAGATTACTTCTGCTACAATCGGCTTGGGCAGGATATACCTGAATTAGACATCGGAGCTGACATACTGTGACCTTTTTATGGTATTCCATTAATGCTTCGAGGTGTTCGTTAGTTACCCACAGAAGAATTTTACCTTCTTGGATACGTTCTACGTTCGAGATTCTCTCAGGCCTGCTCGACCAACCAGAATCCATACATTATGCAAATGTCATTTCTGATACCTCCTTTCAAAGCAGCCCTACCCTCTTTGACCAATTTGTTAATTGTCTTAGTGTGCCTTCCCAGACTTTCCACAATTTCCTGCAAATGGACGGTCATAATTATATCTTCCCCTAACTGGGCAACCTGGTTGTCATTAGCGCCTTCGAGTATGTCCTTGAGTTTAGTTTTAAGTTCCCGATTCCTCCCTCCAGGCAGCCAAATCCAGACTATTCACCAATCATGTCCCAGTATTAAACACTGTGGCCACACCATTGATTAATCCCCTATTTCGGGTCTACTTTTAAAACCACCCATGTCAACTTTTTTTTTTCTGTAAATATTATCCTGGTATTCACTTCCTTGGCTAACGAACCCTCCTGGCTGTCTGTCTACCACCATTTGTTTCAACAGCCTTATGTAGAATGCCCTTGTCTTGAGGTTACACCACTCCGGTAATTCTAACTCTCTAAAGTTCAACATCACAGATATCACCTCATGATGTATGTCATGGTACCAAAAACTTTTGTGTGTGGATGAGGACTAATCCGTTCTTAGCCCCGGTGTGAGAGTAGGACATTTATCCTCTCTCCTAGGCTTGGGCGATACGCTGGGTTTGATCTTCTTCACCTTGATTAATTAAAATCTTTCCAACCTTATTTCCCCCGCAGTGCAATTTACCACACTAGCTGTCAGGGTTCCGTTTGTAATTGTGTACCAAGTATAGTTCTAGTTCCCCGTGGCAGCCCAAACATACGATGACCACCCCCATTTGGAACAATTGGCTATCATCTTTAACCAGTATTTCCTAAGGTCTTTCATTGTGTATCTCTTATCCGCACAGCCATCGTCTCTCGCTCTTGAGGTTCCGTGAGTGGGGTGTATGCATGTAAAAATGGTTCTGTCCCCCCTTGACCACCAGCACCGGTTCGAGCACATCTTGGAATGTGTAAAGTTATGCATGACCGTAGGACTGATCCCTTTCTTGGGTATCCTCTCTCAAGTGCCATTATTCCACTGCATCCACCGAGTCCGAGAGTACCCCTCCCCAGGCTTTTCGCAAATCAAACATACAGGGTCTCCGTCCGAAACTTTATAATTGGTTATGGATACCTGTCCTGGGCATGAATTTTGGCATCCACCCTTGATTCCCTCAAACTTTATTATGTGTTTTTGGTTCTCTCTTTCCAGTGGAGGTTCAGTCCCTATCCCTTTTGTCCCGTTATGCGGGAACGTTCTAAAGAAGTAAGTTAGTATCAGTACCCCAGGGGAATGTGACAACTGCCTGGATTTCATCTCATGCTTAGTGACTCGCCACCCTCTGGCGATCATTGACCTAAATGGATTCTCAGTCCTGGTGCTCCTGGTGTCTATACAATGATTCCTCCCACTTTCCTGAAGGGAGAGGACATGACGCAATCTGGTCTAGGTCCGGCTCCACAACAGGTGACCATTTTTACCCGCTGGGTCATTACTCCCTCCTGTTTTTGTCGAGGCTCCCACAACTCCTTCACAAACTCCATCTTTACATTGGTTGTAATCTACCAAAATTCCCTGGATTCTGGTGAGGTCCCAGCGGATTGGAAAACCGCAATTGTAATGCCCCTATTTAAAATAGGAGGCAGACAGAAAGCAGAAAACTATAGACCAGTTAGGCTAACATCTGTCATTGGAAAAATGATGGAATCCATTATTAATGAAGCAGCAGCAGGACATTTGGAAAAGCATAATTCAATCAAGCAGAATCAGCATGGTGTTATGAAAGGGAAATCATGTTTGACAAATTTGCTGGAGTTCTTTGAGGATGTAATGAGTAGGGTGGATAAGGGGGACCAGTGGATGTGGTGTATTTGGATTTCCAGAAGGCATTCAATAAGGTACCACATAAAAGGTTACTGCACAAGATAAAAGTTCACAGGGTTGGGGATATCATTAGCATGGATAGAGGATTGGCTAACTAACAGAAAACAGAGTCGGAATAAATGGGTCATTTTCCAGTTGGCAAACAGTAACTAGTGGGGTGCCGCTGGAGCTGGGGCCTCAACTATTTACAATCTATATTAATGACTTGGATGAAGGGACCAAGTGTAATGTAGCCAAGTTTTCTGATGATGCAAAGATGGGTGGGAAAGCAAATTGTGAGGAGGACACCAAAGTTCTGCAAAGGGATATAGACAGGCTAAGTGAATGGGCAAAAATTTGACAGATGGAGTATAATGTGGGAGAATGTGAGGTTATCCACTTTGGCAGAAAAAATAGAAAAGCAAATTATAATTTAAATGGAGAAAAATTGCAAAGTGCTGCAGTACAGAGGGACCTGGGGTCCTTGTGCATGAAACACAAAATGTTAGTTTGCAGGTATAGCAAGTAATCAGGAAGGCAAATGGAATGTTGGCCTTTATTGCAAGCAGGATAGAGTATAAAAGCAGAGAGGTCCTGCTACAACTGTACAAGGTATTGGTGAGGTATTGCAAGGGGGATAGAGTATAAAAGCAGAGAAGTTCTGCTACAACTGTATAGGGTATTGGTGAGGCCACATCTAGAGTACTGTGTACAGTTTTTGTTATATATGGAGAAAGAGTCAGACTGAATACTGTGAGCTCAAAGTAAAGTGTGACCGGAGTCTTTTATTGCAGGTCTCCAGAGTGCCTCTCCAACCTGTGAGGCCTCCTTAAATACCTGTGCTCCCAAGGGATGCTGGGATCCCTTGGGACTCCAGGGGATGAGCCCGCTCGTGGCTGTACAGAGTAAATACAAGTTTACATATATTAAAACACTACCGCCCCCCCCCCCCCCCCCCCACAAAGTCAATAGTGTAACTATTTACAATATGAGTCGATCTGGGGCCCTTCTTGCCCTGGTTGATCGTCTTGGTGTGAAAGCTGGTGTTGTTGAATCATTTGTTGGGCCCTCGCTGGGCTGCTGTGCAGCTGGCCTTGCTGGGCTGCCTGGTGTGTTGTGCTCTGCTGGGCTGCTGTGGATGATGAGTTTTGCTTCGTGGTCAACTGTTATGCCGGTTGCCACTGGTGTGTATGTTGGGGGATCAAAAAAGGTAGGGTCCAAGGTGAATCTGAGTTTGATTTGGTCCAAGTGTTTCCGGTGAATGAATCCATTTGAAAGTTTGATCCGAAACACCCTGCTCCCTTCTTTGGCCACTACAGTGCCGGGAAGCCACTTGGGACCTTGTCCATAGTTCAATACAAATACAGGATCATTGATTTCAATCTCACTTGACACATTTGCGCTATCATGGTATGCACTTTGTTGAAGCCGCCTGATCTCTACCTGTTCATGTAGATCGGGGTGAACTAACGAGAGCCTTGCCTTAAGTACTCTTTTCATGAGCAGTTCAGCAGGTGGGATCCCAGTGAGTGAGTGGGGTCTCGTGTGGTAGCTAAGCAGGACTCGGGATAGGCGAGTCTGCAGTGAGCCTTCAGTTACCCTCTTCAAGCCTTGCTTGATGGTTTGCACTGCTGTCTCTGCCTGACCATTAGACGCTGGTTTAAACGGGGCAGATGTGACATGTTTGATCCCGTTATGGGTCATGAATTCTTTGAACTCAGCACTGGTAAAACATGGCCCGTTGTCGCTCACCAGGACATCGGGTAGTCCGTGAGTGGCAGACATAGCCCGCAGGCTTTCAGTAGTGGCAGCGGACATGCTAGCCGACATTATCTCATATTCAATCCAATTGGAATACGCCACAACCACAAGGAACATTTTACCCAAGAGCGGGCCTGCATAGTCGACATGTACCATAGACCACGGTTTGGAGGGCCAAGAGCATAAACTTAACGGCACCTCCCTGGGTACATTGCTTAACTGCAAGCATGTATTACATCTGTGAACGCAGGACTCTAAGTCTGCATCGATACCGGGCCACCACACGTGGGATCTGACTATCGCTTTCATCATTACGATGCCTGGGTGGGTACTGTGGAGGTCACTGATGAAGGTGTCTCTGACCTTCTTGGGGACCAGTACACAATTGCCCCACAGAAGTCAGTCTGCTTGTATAGACATTTCATCTTTGCGCCGCTGGAATGGCTTTATCTCTTCCTGCATTTCCACTGGGTCACTGGACCAGCTCCCGTGAAGCACACAGCTTTTGACTTGAGACAATAAGGGGTCCCGGCTTGTCCAGGTTTTGATCTGCCAGGCAGTGACGGGTGATTGCTCACTCTCAAATGCTTCCATAACCATGGCTAAATCTGCAGGCTGCGCCATTTCCACCCCCGTGGTGGGCAATGACAGCCTACTGAGAGCATCGGCGCAGTTTCCTGTGCCTGGCCTGTAGCGGATGGCGTAGTTGTATGCGGAATACGTGAGCGCCCATCTCTGGATGCGGGCCGATGCATTGGTATTTATCCCTTTACTCTCGGAAAACAGGGATATAAGTGGCATATGGTCAGTTTCCAATTCGAATTTTAGCCCAAACAGGTATTGATGCATTTTCTTTACCACATATACACACGTTAACGCTTCTTTTTCAATCATCCTGTAGGCTCTCTCTGCCTTAGACAGACCCCTGAATGCATAAGCAACCGGTTGCAGTTTCCTGAAATCATTAGCTTATTGCAATGCACACCCGACGCCATATGACGATGCATCACATGCTAGTACCAAACGCTTACATGGATCATACAACACAAGCAATTTGTTTGAGCATAACAATTTTCTCGCTTTTACAATGGCATTTTCTTGGCTTTTGCCCCAAACCCATTCGTCCCCTTTTCGTAGTAAGACATGTAGTGGTTCTAACAGTGTGCTAAGACCCGGTAAGAAGTTACCAAAGTAGTTCAAGAGTCCCAGAAATGACCGCAGCTCCGTCACGTTCTGTGGCCTCGGTGCATTCTCAATTGCCTCTGTTTGCGCATTGGTGGGCCTGATGCTGTCCGCCACAATCCTCCTTCCCAGGTGCCAGGAAAACGCATTTGAGCGTTTTAACCTGAGCCCCACGCGGTTGAGCCGACTAAGAACCTCCTCCAGGTTCTGCAGATGCTCGATTGTGTTCCGACCTGTGACGAAGATGTCATCCTGGAAGACCACGGTGTGTGGGACCAACTTCAGTAAGCTTTCCATGTTTCTCTGGAATATCGCCACCGCTGATCGGATTCCAAACGGGCATCTGTTATAAACAAAAAGACCTTTGTGAGTGTTGATGCAGGTGAGGGCCTTCGATGATTCCTCCAGTTCCTTGGTCATGTAGACTGAAGTCAGATCCAGTTTCGTGAATGTCTTTCCTCCCACCAGCGTTGCAAAGAGGTCGTCGATTTTTGGTAGTGCGTATTGGTCCTGCAGGGAGAAACGATTGATAGTTACTTTGTTATCGCCACAGATTCTGATGGTGCCATCTCCCTTGAGGACTGGGACGATACGATTGGCCCACTCGTTGAACTCGATCGGTGAAATGATGCCCTCTCTTTGCAGCTGGTTCAAGCTCAATCTCTACCCTTTCTCTCATCATGTATGGTACTGCTCTCGCCTTGTGATGGATGGGTCGCGCCCCCGGAATTAGGTGGATCTGCACTTTTGCTCCTTGGAATTTCCCGATGCCTGGTTCGAACAGCGAAGGAAATTTGTTTAAGAGCTGGGCACATAAAGTGTCGTCAGCGGGCGATAGCGCTCGGACGTCGTCCCAGTTCCAGTGCATCATTCCCAGCCAGCTCCTGCCGAGCAGCGTGGGACCATCGCCCGGTACCACCCAGAGTGGTAGCTTGTGCACCGCTCCATCGTAGGAGACCTTTACGGTAGCACTGCCGATTACGGGAATCAGTTCTTCTGTGTAAGTTCTTAGTTTCTTGCGAACTGGAGTTAAGACTGGCCTTGAGGCCTTGTTGCACCACAATCTTTCGAAAGTCTTTTTGCCCATGATAGACTAGCTAGCGCCCGTGTCCAGCTCCATTGACACCGAGAGTCCATTTGGTTCAACATTCAGCATTATCGGGGGACAATTCGTGGTGAATGTGTGCACCCGATGTACCGCTGCCTCCTCGGTCTGAGGTTCTGGTTCATCGTGATCCTCCGTGGATCTGTTCTCCTCTGCAACATGGTGATTTGCAGGTTTAACAGGATTTGCAGCTCGCCTGCACACTCGTTGGAAGTGTCCCATTGTTCTACAACCCTTGCAAGCGTACCCTTTGAATCAGCATGAATGGAAACGTTGATCACCCCCGCAGCGCCAACAAGGTGTTAATGGCCTTGCATTCATCACCCTTGATGGTGGACTCTGAGACATCTGCAGCCGTGCAGCTGCAGGTATGTGTGACCTGCCCTGTACATCGCGATTCGAGAACAACATCACTTTGTTCGCAGTACTTGTAGCAGCACTTGTGTGCAGAGATTTGCTTTGCATTGTCACTGGTGGCAATGAACGCCTGGGCTATCGCTATGGCCTTAATCAAGATTGGGGTCTCTACAGTCAAAAGTTTGCGAAGTATGGTTTCGTGGCCGATGCCAAGTACGAAAAAGTCTCTTATCATGTGCTCCAAATGTCCTTCAAATTCGCAATGTCCTGCAAGGTGTCTTAGCTCGGCGACATAACTCGCCACTTCCTGGCCTTCAGATCTTTTGTAGGTATAGAACCGGTACCTCGCCATCAGAACGCTTTCCTTTGGGTTCAAATGCTCTCGGACCAGTGTGCACAAATCGTCGTACGATTTCTCCGTGAGTTTCACTGGAGTGAGCAGATTCTTCATGAGGCCATATGTTGCTGCCCCACAGATGGTGAGGAGGATCGCCCTTCGTTTGGCAGTGTTCTCTTCCCCATTAGCTCGTTGGCCATGAGTATTGGTCGAGTCGCTCCACAATAATATCCCAATCATCTCCCTCCGAGAATTTTTCCAGGATGCCCACTGTTCTCTGCATCTTTGGGTTCGCTATCTATATCTCATCACCAGTTGTTATGTATGGAGAAAGAGTCAGACTGAACACTGTGAGCTCAAAGTAAAGTGTGACCGGAGTCTTTTATTGCAGGTCTCCAGAGTGCCTCTCCAACCTGTGAGGCCCCCTTAAATACCTGTGCTCCCAAGGGATTATGGGATCCCTTGGGACTCCAGCAGATGAGCCCTCTGGTGGCTGTACAGAGTAAATACAAGTTTTGGTCTCCGTATTTAAGGAAGGATATACTTGTATTGGGGGCTGTTCAGAGAAGGTTCACCAAGTTGATTCCGGAGTTGAGGTGCTTGACTTATGCAGAAAGGTTGAATAGGTTGGGTCTATACTCATTGGAGTTCAGAAGAATGAGAGATGACCTTATTGAAACATATAGGTGCCGACTTTGGTGGCTGCCCATTTCTCGGTGGCCATCGAACAGGAGGTCCATTTTTGGCTGCTGCCAGGTCCCGTTGTGTGGGTGGCAGCGGTTACGGCAGTTGGTGTCAGTCGGCGGGCGGGAGCGGGAGGGAGCAGGACTCATCATTAGAGTGCATCAGGTGGAGGCCTCTCCACTCGGGTATTTTCGGAGGGCCTCCACTGCGCATGCGCGGGATTTTGGCGTTTTTTTTTGTAATTTTGTTGATGGGACCTGTAGTCCTTTTGTGGCCCTTGCAGGTTAATTGAGGAAGTGCTCATGGTCATAAAAGGAATGCATTTAATTGCACCTGCGAGGGGCGAGGAGAGAGGAGAGAGAGGAGAGAGGAAAGAGAGGAGAGAGAGAGAGAGGGGAGAGGAGAGAGAGGAGAGAGTTAGAGAGCAGAGGTGGTATTGGAGAGGGGGCAGTCTCAGTTGCAGAGGGGGCAGTGTGACAAATTTTTATCCAGACTCTTGAGCAGCCATTCCTCTCATCAAAGAGGATGAGTGGGCAGAAATCATCAATGAAGACTGGCAAAACCAGGCCCAGACCTCCGTGGTTCAAAGAACAGGAGTTGGAGGAGCTAGTGACAGAGGTGGAGCACAGGTACAGCGAACTCACCTGGGATGGGCATGCCTCCATTAGCCCAATACCGATGTCTTTGGATGGACATCGGTCAGATACTCAGTGCAGTGGGCAACGTGGAGTGGGATGGGGACCAATGCTCAACGTTGCAAAGATTTGATTGCAGCAGCTAAAGTGAGCACAAATTTATTCGCCCCCTCCTGTCCAAGGCCAAAATGGTTGTGCGCAAGATGTGTGTGTGTGTGTGTGTGTGTGTGTGGGAGTGTGTGTGGGGGGCATGAGCAAAGGGGGTAAAAGCTGCAACGTTTCTTTGTGCAGAGAAAACAAGCAGCCAAACAGGCAAGCCTGAGTGCGACCGGAGGGGGCCCAGAAGATGTGGGCCAACTTACCAGGCTGGAGAAGCGTCCGTTGGCATTGGTGGGTCATCGCCGCATTCCAACCACAAATGTTTATGCAGATCCGGTGCTACCGCTCTGGCTACACTCATCTCTGGTGTCAGCAATGCTGATGGCATGAAAATACATGCAATGTTAAGGCACTCGTGGTTGAACGCACACTTTGTCGCCCATTATTGGTGTGGACATATAGAGATGGAACTCCTTGCTGGCATAATGTGTCATCTCACTTTCACTGCCACCACCCTGCTACAGACTGAAATTTTGTCCTCTACTTGCAGATGCTGAGTCGGACATCATGGATCTGGAGAGACCATCGATCTCTGACCTTCACAGATGCCGTCACACCCCAGCATCTCCCACCTCGACGATCTCCATACCCAAGGACACCGGATCCTTCCTGCACCCCCGGCCCACATCACCCATGTCCACCGCTCCCAGGGCCAGGAAGAACAGGAGAGAGAGGAGGGAGAAGGGCCCATATTTGTGTCCCTTCACCTGGAGGTTCCAGAAGCGCCTGACATCAGCCTCCTGCCATGTCAGCCAAGTGTCCGCAGAACCTCGGCGTCGGGCTCAGATTTCCTGGGGTTTCCAACTGACTCAACTCAAGCAAGCGCAGAGTCCATGGCATAAAGGGAAGCAAGGCGCCACCACACAGCAGCGGCGAGCAACCACCTGCAGATGCAGCATGGCTCGCTCTAATGAATCAGATGGTGCAGCTATCAACCACCGCTATGGAGGTTGGTCGTGAGATGCTGCAGACCATGGCTGGGATAGCTGGCAGCATCACCACATTTACCAGGCAGCATGAACAAAGGATGGAGTGCCTCCTCACAGTGTTGGAGCGCACATCAGAAAGCGTCGAGGCCATAAACCAGGAGATGGCTTCTGCACGCATGATGCAAGCCCCCAACCCCACACCCTCAAGGCAGACAGATGAGGAGGAGCAGGAGATCCCGGCGCCTTCAGTCCTGTGTCCTACGTTCTCACCAAGACGCACACGTCTACACACATCCCGTTGCCCTCCTGCACAACCTCCTGAACCAGAGGCAGTGAGGGGCAGGGGAGGGCCACTCCGTCATGTAGGCATGGGGAGAAAGAGGAAATAGCTGTAGGGAGTGGGGGGGGGAGAAGAGAGGTGGTGGTGCCGGGTAGAGGGGTGGGTGTTGCTTCCTCGTGTAAATGTATGTGTTATGCATTTAACCCTTTGTAACCTGCATCACACCTGACCATCAGAGGGCCCACCTGTTGCAGTCCCAAGGGATCGCAGCATCCCTTGGGAGCACAGTATATAAGCAGGCCACCCACGAGGTACCTGTACTCTGGAATTGTAATAAAGGAGCTGTCATGTATTCAGCTATCCTTGTAACCCATGTATAAGCTGACTTAAGTTGTACACCTTGAGAACATTGACCACAAGGGGGTGAACTTGTGGGAGACACTCCTAACCTGGACTTTCAGGTATAAAAGGGGAAGCTCCACTCACCTTCATCACTTGAGGTCTTGGTAATAAAGGTAACATCACAGAGTGACCTTCTCTCAAGTATGGGCCTCGTGTGCATTTATACTGTATAGTAAGGACATATCATTGGCAACGAGAAACTGGGATTTAAATCACGTGAGCACGGCCACGAGCAGCATAGAAGAGAGGTACTGTGTTGGTGATGATTGGGACGACTTTATTGAGAGACTACAGCAAAGTTTTTTCACTAAGGAATGGTTGGGACAGGATTTGGCCGACAAATGCAGGGCTCATCTCCTGACGGTTTGTGGATCCAGGACGTACTCCCTGGTGAAGGACCTTCTAATGCCAGAGAAGCCAGTGGACAAGACATTTGAAGAGCTCAGTAAGTTGATCGGGGAACACCTTAAACCGGCAAGCAGCATGCACGTGGCGAGACACCGGTTTTACCGACAGCGAGAAGGGCAAAGCATCCCTGACTTCGTGGCAGATCTCCGGCGACTGGCGAGCCTATGTAAGTTCCCAGATGCATGCAGAGCGGAGATGCTGCGAGACGTTTTTATTGAGGGCATCGGGCATGCTGGGGTTTTCAGGAAACTGATTGAGACTAAAGACTTGACCTTGGAAGCGGCGGCTCTGATAGCCCAGACATTTATCTCAGGGGAGGAAGAGACCAGAATGATGTATGACAAAAATCTTGGCTCAAATGCGGCAAACGACCAGGGAGTCAACATTGTTAACGCGGCACACAGTTCTCTAGGCAGACAAGAGCAATCGGACATGCCCCAGCCTGTAGTCGAACCCAAAGGGGTATTCAACAGAGACAATGGCTAGCGGAACGGCGATTCATGCCACCGCAAGGGACAATGCAGCCAGTAATGGGGCCATCAACACCTGTTAATGGTGCGCTTAAGGATAGTCAGAGACGATTGACTGGTAATGGACCTTTTGTTTCCAACTGGAGGTATGGAGGCAAACACCCAGCCAGAGCTTGCAGGTATCAGGAATGTACCTGCAGAAACTGCAACATCAGCAGTGACTTGGCGCGAATGTGCAGGAAGCCTCCAGCAAGGTTGATGTAAGAGAAGGATGGGCCCGATGTAAGCCCTACGAGGTCAAATGAGTACTGGGGGAAATCGCTGGAAGCTGAAGTTTAGAGAGTTCATGTGGAGCACATATACAGTTCATATACCAGGACGCCACCGATAATGATGAAAGTGCTCCTCAATGGCATCCCAGTATTAATGGAGCTAAACACGGGGGCCAGCCAGTCCCTGATGAGTATCAAACAGTTCGAAAGGTTGTGGGTGTCCAAGGCCAGGAGGCCAAAATTATTGCCGATTGACGCACAGCTACCGACATCTACAAAGGAGATCATTCCAGTGCTAGGCAGCGCCATGGTAGTCATGACCCACAAAGATTCCGAGAACAGGTTGCCACTCTGGATTGTCCCAGGGGATGGTCCCGCACTACTGGGAAGGAGTTGACTTGCTGTCATGAACTGGAAATGGGGCGATGTCAATGTAATTTTGTCTGTGGAGCGAGTAACATGCTCACAGGTCCTGGACAAATTTGACTCATTATTTCAACCCGGCATCGGCACCTTCATGGGGGCCAAGGTAGTGATTCACATAAACCCGGGCGCCAGGCCAGTACACCACAAGGCCAGAGCAGTGCCGTACGTGATGCGAGAAAAGATAGAATGCGAATTGGACCGCCTGCTGAGTGAAGGCATCATCTCACCAGTCGAATTCAGTGACTGGGCGAGCCCGATTGTGCTGGTGCTGAAGGTGGATGGGTCGGTCAGGATATGTGGTGATTACAAGGCCATCATCAATCGGGTGTCACTCCAAGACCAGTACCCCCTACCGAGAGCGGAGGACCTCTTTGCGACGCTATCCGATGGCAAGCTTTTTTCAAAATTGGACCTGACCTCAGCCTACATGACCCAGGAGCTTGCGAGTGAGTCGAAGAAGCTGACCACCAACACGACACACAAGGGGTTGTTTGAGTATAACAGATGTCCGTTCGGGATTCGTTCGGCCGCCGCGATCTTTCAGCGAAATATGGAAAGCCTCCTCAAGTCGATTCCAAGGACGGTGGTTTTTCAAGATGACATCCTCATCACAGGTCATGATACTGAAGAACACCTCCACAACCTGGAGGAGGTGCTACGCAGACTGGACCGGGTAGTGCTGCGACTGAAAAAGGCGAAGTGCGTCTTCTTAGCTCCAGAGGTAGAATTCCTGGGGAGGAGGGTAGCAGCAGACGGGATCAGACCCACTGCGTCCAAAATGGAAACGATCCAGAGAGCACCCAGACAACGTAACACGACGGAGCTGCGTTCGTTCCTGGGGCTCCTGAACTATTTTGGTAACTTTCTTCCCAAATTGAGCACGCTGTTAGAGCCACTACACATGCTCCTACGCAAAGGTCGCGAATGGGTCTGGGGGGATAGCCAGGAAAGGGCTTTTGATAGAGCACGCAATTTGTTATGCTCCAACAATCTGTTAACGCTATATGACCCATGTAAGAAACTTGTTTTAACGTGCGATGCGTCGTCCTATGGGGTCGGGTGTGTGCTGCAGCATGTTAATGCCAAGGGTTAGTTACGGCCAGTAGCTTATGCCTCCAGAAGTCTGTCCCAGGCAGAAAGAGGCTACGGGATGGTAGAAAAGGAAGCGCTTGCATGTGTATATGCAGTAAAAGAAATGCACCAGTACCTGTTTGGCAGGAAATTTGAGCTGGAGACAGGTCACAAACCCCGAACATCCCTTTTAGCCGACAATAAGGCCATAATTGCAAATGCGTCGGCCCACATACAGAGGTGGGCACTCACATTAGCCGCCTATGACTATACAATTCGGCACAGACCGGGCACTGAAAACTGCACTGATGCACTCAGCAGGCTCCCACTAGCCACCACCAAGCATGCTGCTGAGATGGTCATGGCTGTTGAAGCTTTCGAAAGTGAAGGCTCACCCGTGACAGCCTGTCAGATCAAAGTCTGGACAAATAGAGACCCGCTACTGTCTTAAGTCAAGAAATGTGTCCTGAATGGGGACTGGGCAGCCACGTACGGGGCATGCCCTGAGGAATTCAAACCATTTCATAGGCACAAGGATGAACTCTCGATTCAGGCCGATTGCCTACAATGGGGAAACCGAGTAGTCATGCCCCAGATGGGCAGAGAGGCGTTCATCCGAGAACTCCACAATGAGTACCCGGGCATTGTCATGATGAAGGCAATTGCCAGGTCACACGTTTGGTGGCCAGGGATAGATGCAGACCTGGAACTTTGTGTTCGCAGGTGCAACACGTGTGCCCAGCTGGGCAATGCGCCCAGGGAAGCCCCCCTTAGCCCCTGGTCCTGGCCCGCCAAGCCATGGTCATGCATCCATGTGGACTACGCAGGTCCTTTCATGGGAAAAATATTTTTGGTTGTAGTAAACGCGTAATCCAAATGGATCGAGTGTGACATTCTAATTCAAGCATATCCTCTGCCACGGTAGAAAGTCTACGGGCAATGTTCGCCACCCATGGTGTACCGGACGTCTTGGTCAGCGACAATGGCCTGTGCTTTACAAGCATTGAATTCCAGGACTTCATGGCAGGAAATGGTATCAACCATGTCAGAACGGCACCGTTCAAGCCAGCCTCAAATGGCCAGGCAGAACGAGCAGTGCAGATAATCAAACAGGGGATGCTCAGAATCAAAGGAGGTTCCCTACAAAGCCGCTTATCACGCCTCCTGTTGGCCAATAGATCCCGACCACACTCGCTCATAGGGGTTCCACCCGCAGAGCTGCTAATGAAAACAATGCTCAAAACCAGGTTATCCCTTATACACCCCACCATGAAGGAAATTGTTGAGAGCAGGCGCCAGTCACAATGTGACTACCATGACGGGAATGCGAGGGCGTGATGTATTGATGTTAATGACCCTGTCTTTGTCCTCAACTACGTTGCAGGGCCCAAATGGCTCGCAGGCACTGTGATTGCCAAAGAGGGGAATAGGATTCTGGTAGTTAAACTAACAATGGACAAATCTGCCGCAAACACGTGGATCAAACAAAAAGGAGGTTCAGCAACCCCTTGGAAGAAGCAGAGGAAGAACACGATGTAGAGTTCATTCCACCACAGGTGACCGAACACCAGAGCCAAGTGGAGAAGAACCCAGTCACTGTGGGCAGTCCGGACAGGCCTGAGGCACCGCAAACAGCAGACACTCAGGCCTGCGCCCAACAACCGGAGCCCCAACTCAGGCGCTCTACAAGGGAGCGTAAACCACCAGAGAGACTTAACCTGTGATCCCAATAAGACTTTGGGGGGAGGTGATGTCATGTATTCAACTGTCATTGCAATCCATG
Organism: Pristiophorus japonicus; assembly: GCF_044704955.1. Lineage (NCBI taxonomy): Eukaryota > Metazoa > Chordata > Chondrichthyes > Pristiophoridae > Pristiophorus > Pristiophorus japonicus. The sequence continues at coordinate 292,568,040 of NC_091978.1, forward strand.
TATAAACTGACCTAAGTTGTATATCGTGAGAACACTGACCACTCGGTGGTGAACTTGTGGGAGACACTCCTAACCTGGACTTTCAGGTATAAAAGGGGAAGCTCCACCCATCTTCTCCACTTCAGTGCTGGCGAATAAAGGTTACTGGTGACAGAGTGACCTTCTCACAAGTATGGGCCTCGTGTGCATTTGTACTGTATAGTAAGGACATATTACAGACCATCAAGCAAAGCTTGAAACGTATGTCGGAAGGCTCCCTGCAGACCTGGTTGTCCCGAGTGCTGCTCAGCTACCGCACCAGACCCCACTCACTCACCAGGGTTCCCCCAGCTGAGCTGCTCATGAAAAGGGCGCTTAAAACAAGGCTCTCTCCTGTCCACCCTGATCTCCATGATCACGTGGAAGGCAAGCGGCATCAACAAAGTGTGTACCATGACCGCGCAAATTTGTCACACGATATTGAGATCAATGACCCTGTGTTTGTGCTCAATTATGGGCATGGTCCCAAACGGCTCGCTGGCATGGTCACAGCCAAAGAGTAGGAAGTAGGGTGTTTCAGGTCAAACTGACCAATAGACAAATGCACAGAAAACATTTGGACCAACAGATACGAACAACCCGAAGAGGACCCCACCAACTTTGACCCTCCAACACACACACAAGTGGCAACTGACATCATAGTTGACCACGAAACCGAACTCACCATCCCCAGCAGCCCGGCAAGGCCGGCTGCCCAACAGCCTAGTGAAGAACTGACCAACCCACCCACACCTGCATTTGTACCAAGACGATTGACAAGGGAGCGCAAAGCCCCAGATCAGCTCACCTTGTAAATAAGTGTACTGTCGACTTCACGGGGGTTATATATTTAACCCTTTGTAACCTGCATCACATCTGACCACCAGAGGGCCTATCTGTTGGAATCCCAACGGATCCCAGCATCCTTTGGAGCACAGTATATAAGCAGGCCACCCACGAGGAATTGTAATAAAGGAGCTCAGGTCACACTTGCTCATTACACACAGTACTCAGTCTAACCATTTATTATGAGCGTAACAGTATGTATATGTCATAATATTATATAACGTTTGTCATTGTGCACTTGTAAATACACTCACATTGTTGACCCTCTGTTTGTGCATGTGTTATTTTAACGTCATGTGTGGTGCATTGCAAGAAACACACATCTGCCCCTCAGGTCATCTGCTTCATCTGCTTCCCATCCACATCTGACTGCAGTGTTTAATGGGTCCTGTCATCAGGCCATCGCAAGACGACAATGAATGTAGGAAGGCTGCCATTCAGTTACTCTAGTTTACCATATTGCAGGGCAGACCTTAAGGCTTGCGATTCAAACCTCTTTTTGTGAGGCCAAACATGGAGGAGTGCCACCCTTGAGACAACATGGTCATCAGTTACATTGCAGTGCATTGTGTGAGACAATTAATGAATCAGCTTAGATGTGAGATGCTGAACACTTTTCAGTCACTCATAATAATTTTCCCTTCTCCATTGGCCTTTGCAATGAAGGACTTTCAGCAAAGTGCAACAAAAAAGCCTCCATTAGCTTAGAGACATTTCAGTCGGTTTTATAGCATCCAATTTAAGCATCACCATCAGCAATCCGACTGGCTGCCGTGATGTGATGGCCACCAACACTCCCTCCCAGCCAATGTGCTAGAGCTGCCCCATTGCACTCCACCTCTGTCTCCCACCCGATCTGTGAGTGCTGGCCGACTGCTGCCCAGCTCAGACCTGCTTTCCCAGAGTGGTCCTTAGGGTGGGCGGGAGGTCGACGGGAGGCCAGGAAAAAGCATCAAAATGGCTGTTTATACACATCCAGCACGGGCGGGCGGGACGATGTGACGTGGGCGAAACCCTTCCACACCAGGTTCCCGCTGGGCGAAACCTAGACGGCAGATGGGTGGTTCTGAAGGAATTGCCCAGAAAACAACCATTACCAGTGGGACATCGGCGGCTGTGGGCAGGACAGCGACGAAAGTCGGCCCCATAAGATAATGAGGGTGCTCGACAAAATAGATGCAGAGAGGATGTTTCCACATGGGGAAATCTAGAACTAGGGGGCATAGTTTCAGAATAAGGGGTCGCGCATTTAAAACTGAGATGAGGAATTTCTTCTCTCAGCAGGTTGTAAATCTGTGGAATTCTCTGCCCCAGAGAGCTGTGGAGGGTGGGTCATTGAATATATTTAAGGTGGAGATAGACAGATTTTTGAGCGATAAGGGAGTAAAGGGTTATGGGGAGCAGGCAGGGAAGTGTAACTGAGCCATGATCTTAATGAATGGCGGAGCAGGCTCGGGGGGCCAAATTGCCTACTCCTGCTCCTATTCCTTATGTTCTTATGTTCTTAAAAAGACAAGGATTTATTTTCCTGGCTGCTATCCAATGTCCCCTGTTGGAAGTACATGTGTGAATGTCAGTGAATTGGACTCAACGGTGATGTCTACAGTCATATAGCCTGCCAACCCTGACTGTCAAGGCTCACACATGAACAATGGATGCATGAGCAAGGTACCATGTGTGCCTTATGCCTGTGGAATTTGAAACCTGCAAAGTATGAATACCTTTTGGAGAGAAAGAAGGAAAGGGAGAAAATTGATGTCGAGAATTGGTAAGAAAAATGCAAAAACAATATATTTTCTCACAGGAAAATTGCAGTGATAATTTCTGATGCTCGTTGGATTTCAAAATTAACATTAAAAGTTAACTACATTTTATTTATTTAGAAAAAAAGTAATCTTTATATGGGATAGCTCAGTGTATTTGAAAACAGCTTGGTTTACAAGGAAGTCAAATGATTTTGTGCATGGTAAAAGATTAGAGATATTTGTCACTATAATGCTATAATTATGACATAAGTATCTTTGAGATGTCACTCTGTACCTGTAGAATTCTATAAAAATATGTTATTGTTAATATTGAGTGGAGAGAAAACTGGAAAAAAATTCATATTAACAATTAAAATGGCAAGGTTTCTGGATTAATGATTTATCTCAACTGAAGTTAGTTCAGCTCCTTTACATCATCATCATCATCATCATCATAGGCAGTCCCTCGGAATCGAGGAAGACCTGCTTCCACTCTTAAAATGATTCCTTAGGTGGCTGAACAGTCCAATACAAGAGCCACAGTCCTTGTCACAGGTGGGACAGATAGTCATTGAGGGTAAGGGAGGGTGGGACAGGTTTGCCGCATGCTCTTTCTGCTACCTGCGCTTGATTTCTGCATGCTCTCGGTGATGAGACTCGAGGTGCTCAGCGTCCTCCCAGATGCACTTCCTCCACTTAGGGCGGTCTTTGGCCAGGGACTCCCAGGTGTCAGTGGTGATGTTGCACTTTATCAGGAGGCTTTGAGGGTGTCCTTGTAACGTTTCCTCTGCCCACCTTTGGCTCGTTTGCCGTGAAGGAGTTCTGAGTAGAGCACTTGCTTTGGGAGTCTCGTGTCTAATCATGCGTACAATGTAGCCTGCCCAGCGGAGCTGATCAAGTGGGGCCAGTGCTTCAATGCTGGGGATGTTGGCCTGGTCGAGGATGCTAATGTTGGTGCATCTGCCCTCCCAGGGGATTTTTAGGCGCGAAAAATGGGCGCCCAGCTCGGAGGGGCGCCCGTTTTTTTTCTTGTGGAAACTTGGGCCCTATGTTTCTACATTGCTGCCCTGTGATCGAACATGCAACTTTGGCATTATGGGAAGATTCGTAAATCTTTATATTTTAAACATTATCCATCTTCCACGTACCTTTCAACCTACAAACATGAAATTCAGCAACACAGGCTCAAAATACCAGTGACAAGTGAATAAGATCAGGGACTTTTATTGTGCATAATTCTTGAATCTTAAAATACCCTATCATTCAAATATTTGTATTATTATTTATGTGCTTTAATAAGTTTAATTCATTGTTATGTTTTCCATAAATCCAAACACAAATTAAGGGAGTTTTGGACTGTTATGTGCTTAATTTGGTTCACATCCTCATGTTTTCTTAGTTAAATACATGAACACCCTGGAGTTGGTATTCTTTTAAAAAGTGTTTGCTAGAAATAACAAAGTAAACCTAACACATTGGCCCACATTTTGCTGTAAAAATAATAATGGGGCTTATGGCATTTGCTGTTATTTAAGTTAAATGGTACAGCAACTTCAGGTGAGGTTAAATACCAATACCCAAAAGTTGCTATCCAAGTTGCACCACTCCACTGTTAGCTTTGCAAAAACGGAATCTGCCTCACCATTGAAGTGCATTCAATGGTGTGAAGTTGCTGTATTTGCAGTAGATATGAACTAAACTCACCACAGAAAGTTAAGTGTTATTACAAATGCAAGTCCCCTTTTAAAGACATGATAACTTAATTACTGCCAATCAACATCTCTGGCACTGAAAATTAACTATTAAATGTGTGGAGTCTCATTATTTCAGGTATTAATTATTGTTGGAGATTTTTAAAATTTCAAATTTAAAATGTATTTTTAAAATGTTTTGCTTTGTCTCTTTTTTTTCTCTCTCTTAATCGAATCTTTTTTTCTGTCTCTTTGTTTCTCTTTCTGTATCTGATTTGACATTGAATTCACCCACTCTAATTTTCACTTCCTTCTCCGTTGTTCCTTTGTTATTTCACAATTCTTCAATCCAATTGGTTAAGGAGATACACAGTTGCTTGCCCTGTTTCCCTTGCTGTGCCGTTATCAGTTCGCACTTTCAGCAACTTGCCAGAAAAAAATGTAAAAACCTAAACTTGCAAGGGCAAGTCTAACTAATGGCAGATGATGTTAGATGTCCTGCTACAGCAAAATCTGGGCCAATATGGCTAAAAATAGAGACCAGAAGAGGTATTCTTACCCCATTATTGTAGTTTGATAGTACATATGTTAAGCCTTAAACTGTGTACCATCAAAATACAATAAAATGTTAATCCAAAAGCAAAATATTGCAGATGCTGGAAATCTGAAATAAAAACAGAAAATGCTGGAAACATTCAGTAGGTCAGGCAGCATCTGTGCAGAGAGAAACAGTTAACATTTCAGGTCGATGGCCTTTCATCATAACTAAGTGTTGATCCCGCTGATTGAGAAATATGAAGAAAGAAATTAAATGCTAAAAAGAAATCTATAGGACTAATAGGCTTGGAGAACATTTCAAAATTCGACAATGCCACTCCAAAGTCAGGACAGTGGAACAGGACTGAAAGTTAGCCACAAAACTGGGTCACCTCAACTAAATAGGAACAGTCAAGATGTATGCCCTAAGTTATGTATAAAGTATATTGATAGTTACATGGTGGGAATAGATAGCTCCTATTTACAATAATTAGAAGTACACATAAATTGATTATGTCACCCCAAACTAATACATTGAGCATTTATGTATCAGGATGAAATAATCTTAAGCACTCTTGACAGGGTTTCATTCCCATTGGTGCTGTTATGTATGTAAACTTTACCAATGTGTAAGACATGCCACCAGGGGGTGCACCTGTGGGAGACCCAAGGGTCATCTGCACACCCTGGGCAAGCAGGTATAAAAGACAGTCTACCATGCTGCTTCCTCACTCTGGAGTTACATTAAAGAGACCAAGGTCACAACAGTTTGAACTTACAGCATACAGTCTTGTGGAGTTATTCTGAACATAACAATTGGCGACGAGTAACATCACGAACTTTCATGTGGTTATATCTGCCGTTGGTATTCTTGAGAGGTGATGATTGGGAAGCGTTCGTTGAGCATCTTGACCATACTTCGTGGTCAGCGAGCTGGATATGGAAGAGAGTGCGGTCAAGCGCAGGGCGATTCTCCTCACCGTTTGCGGGTCCGCGATATATGGCCTCATCAAAAATCTGCTAGCACCGATGAAACCAATGGAGAAGACATATGAAGAGTTGTGCACGCTGGTTCGGGAACACCTCAAGCTGAAGGAGAGCACCTTAATGGCTAGGTATCGCTTTTATACGCACCATCGCTCCGAGGGCCAGGACGTGGCGAGCTATGTCGCCGACCTAAGATGCCTTGTGGGGCTGTGCGTATTTGCTGGATTTTTGGGGGAAATGTTGCGGGACTTTTTCGTACTTGGAATCGGCCACGAGGTCATTCTTCGCAAACTGCTGTCTGCCGAATCCCTAGATCTGAGCTAGGCCATCACGATTGCCCAGGCTTTCATGTCCAGGAACAATAACACTAAACAGATATCTTTGCAGCATTGAAACTCACCGGCAAGTACTGTGCATAAAATAACACCTTCAGCAGGCAGAACTGTACATGGCAGGGCCTACACGCCTGCAGAGGCCAGACCTAGGGTGACTCAGAGTCAGCCGTGGGGCGTGAATGCAAATCCATTAACACCATGTTGGCGCTGCGGGGGTAATCATCGAGCCCATCAATGTCGATTCAAGCACTACCCTGTGCAAAGGCTGCGAGACAATGGGGCACCTCCAGCGAATGTGCAGATGTGCTGCGACTCACCACGTGGCAGAGTCGGCAGAAGATGACTGATCCGGTGTGGATCATGCTGAACGAGTAAGTGAGGCTGAAGAGGAAGTGTACGGGGTGCACACCTTCACCACCAGAAGCCCTCTGATAATGTTAAAAGTCAAATTAAACGGCATTCCAGTTTCCATGGAATTGGACACGGGGGCGAGTCAGTCAATTATGAGCCAGAAGGCTTTTGAGAAACTGTGGGGCAACAAGGCACAAAGGCCAAAACTAAGCCCGATCCACACAAAGCTGCGCACTTACACCAAAGAACTCATACCAGTCATTGGCAGTGCGGCAGTGAAGGCATCGTACGCTGTTTGGCAGAAGCTAGCTAGGAAAGACCCGATGGATCAGGGACGACATCAAAGCACTGTCTTCAGTGGATGACGCCTCCTGCGCCCAAGTGATAAACAAATTCCCGCCGTTATTCGAGCCAGGCATCGGTAACTTCACAGGCGCCAAAGTGCAGATCCATCTAGTCCCTGATGCACGACCCATTCATCATAAGGCCCAAGCGGTTCCATACATGATGCGAAAAAAAGTCGAGACCGAGCTGGACAGACTTCAACAAGAGGGGATCATATCACCAGTTGAGTTCAACAAGTGGGCCAGCCCAATTGTTCTGGTGTTGAAAAGCGATGGGACAGTCAGAATCTGCGGGGACGACAAGGTAACGATGAACCGAGTCTTGTTACAGGACCAGTACCCACTACCCAAAGCAGATCTCGTTACAGGGCCAGTACTCACTACCTGTTCACAATGCTAGCAGGGGGGAAGTCGTTCATCAAGCTGGATCTAACCTCTACTTACATGACACAGGAGCTGGCTGAACCGTCAAAAAAATTGAGTGCATCAACACGCACAAAGGACGTATATACCACAGATGCCCCTTTGGGATCCGCTCGGGTGCGGCCATCTTCCAGAGGAACATGGAGAGTCTGCTGAAATCGGTTCTGCGCACCGTGGTGTTTCAGGACGACATCCTGATCACTGGTCGCACATCACCAAACACTTGCACAACCTGGAAGAGGTTCTAAAGCGACTCGACAGAGTGGGACTCAGACTGAAACGCTCCACGTGTGCTTTCCTGGTGCCAGAGGTCGAATTTCTGGGGAGAAAGATTGCGGCGGACGGCATCAGACCCACGGACTCCAAGATGGAGGCCATCAAGAATGCACCCAGACCACAGAATGTGACGGAGCTGCATTCGATCCTGGGACTCCTCAACTATTTTGGTAACTTTCTACTGGGGTTGAGCACTTTGCTGGAACCTTTGCATTTATTGCTACGCAAGAGCGACGACTGGGTTTGGGGTAAATCTCAAGAGACAGCCTATAATAAGGCCAGAAACCTGCTATGTTCTAACAAGTTACTTGTATAACCCGTGTAAATGTTTAATACTAGCTTGTGATGCATCTTCGTACGGGGTCTGTTGTGTGTTACAGCAAGCCAATGTGTCAGGCAAACTGCAACCGGTTGCATATGCGTCCAGGAGTTTATCTAAGGCTGAAAGCCCACAGTATGGTTGAGAACGAAGCGTTAGCATGCGTATACGGGGTTAAGAAAATGCACCAATACCAATTTGGACTCTGGTTCGAGCTCGAAACCGACCACAAACCGCTCATTTTGCTGTTCTCAGAAAGCAAAGGTATTAACACTAATGCTTCATCCCCCATCCAAAGATGGGCACTAATGTTACCTGCATATGACTATGTAATCCACCACAGACCAGGCACTGAGAACTGTGCCGATGCCTTCAGTCGGCTACCATTGCCCACCACCGGGGTGGAAATGGTGCAACCCGTAGACTTGCTTCTTGTAATGGATGCTTTTGAGAGCGAGGGGTCACCCGTTACGGCTCGCCAGATCAGCACCTGGACTAGCCAGGACCCTGTGCTATCACTAGTTGTAAAGTCCTGTCCCCTCAGTACAGATTCACACGAGGCATGTAGTGAACTCAAGGTCACTCTGGACCTGCACCTTTATTTCACAGCTCTGGAATGCTGCACTTGCCTGAGACCTGTCCTGATATACCTCTCTTGCAAATGCACCCCTGGTGGTAAGGTATGCTGGTGGTTACAGGTCATATCTTATTACAGTCATGTATAGCATGTTAGGATACAGTTATATATAATAATGTAAGATACATGACACTAGTAAAAAGCTGTGTCCTCAATGGGAGCTAGTTAGTGATTCCCGGGGAAATGCAAGACGAAATTAAGCCGTCCTACCGATGCAAGGATGAAATGTCCATCCATTCGGATTGTCTCCTATGGGGGAATCGTGTAGTTTTGCCAAAAAAAGGCAGGGAAACGTTTATATGCGATCTTCATAGTACCCACCCAGGCATATTCATGATGAAGGCTTTCGCCAGGTCACACGTTTGATGGCCCGGCATTGACTCGGAATTGGAGTCATGCATAACACTTGCTCACAGTTGAACAATGCACCAAGGGAGGCCCCACTGAGTCTGTGGTCATGGCCCTCCAAACCGTGGTCCAGGGTCCATGTAGATTTCGCTGGCCCCTTTCTAGGAAAGATGTTTCTAGTAGCAGTGGACGCTTATTCTAAATGGATTGAATGTATAATAATGTCATCATGTACGTCCACTGCCACCATTGAAAGCCTCAGGGCCATGTTCGCCACCCATGGTTTGCCCGACGTCCTGGTTAGTGACAATGGACCATGTTTCATCAGCTCGGAATTCAACGAGTTCATGACCAGCAATGGCATCAAGCATGTCAGGTCTGCCCTGCTTAAGCCCGCGTCCAATGGTCAAGGGGAACTTGAAACGTGTGACGGATGGTTCCCTGCGGACCCGGTTATCTTGGATTCTGCTCAGCTACCGTACGCGACCCCACTCACTTACTGGGGTTCCCCTGCAGAATTGTTAATGAAGAGAGCACTCAAAACCAGGCTCTCCTTCGTCTACCTGGATCTCAATGATCATGTAGAAACCCGGCGTCACCGGCATAACATGTACCACGATCGCGCGACTGTATCGCATGACATTGAGGTCAATGACCCTGGATTTGTACTTAATTACGGTCATGGTCCCAAATGGGTTGCTGGCACTGTGTTAGCCAAGGAGGGGAATAGAGTGTTTGTTGTTAAACTTTTGAATGGACAAACATGCAGAAAGCACTTGGATCAGACCAAACTGCGATTCACTGACAACCAAGAACAGTTTGAAGAGGACATTACCATCAATGATCCACCTACACACACCCAACCAGCAATCAACCTCGCGGTCAACCACGAGGATGAACCCACCATGCCCGCCAGCACGATCAGATCAGCTGCGCCGCAGTGCAGCAATGATCCAACCGACTCACCCATACCAGGACTTCAACTCAGGCGATCAACCTGGGAACACAGAGCCCTAGATCGCCTCAACTTGTAAATAACTAGTACATAAGTCTTTGCGGGGTGGAATGATGTTATGTATGTAAACATTACCAATGTGTAAGACTTGCCACCAGGGGGCGCACCTGTGGGAGACCCAAGGGTCACCTGCACACCTTGGGCAAGCGGGTATAAAAGGCAGTCTACCCTGCTGCTTCCTCACTCTGGAGTTACATTAAAGAGATCAAGGTCACAACAGTTTGAGCTTACAACACAGTCTTGTGGAGTTATTCTGAACATAACAGGTGCTATTTCCATGAATGTGTCATCGTCAAATAGTGCTGGTGCCTTAATGTATGGTAATAATGTTATTTAGTGGCATGCAATACAGAAGGGGATGTTAATCCCATTCAGTTTTGCTGCAACAATTGTTCCTTGTAACAATTCTATGGGCCCGAATTTGATGGATTCACTGCCCACTGCCACCGACATTCCTCTTCGGGTTCCGCCCAGTGCCACTTTCTATTTGGTCTGGAGCAGACGGGAGAGGAGAGCCACCGGGAACCGCATGCTGACGTCAGCGAAGGGCCAAGTGGCGTAAGTGGACTCCCGCCTGCCGAGATGCCGTATTCATGCGGGCAGGAGTCGGCGCCAGAACAGGGGTGAACTGCTGCGAGGAGGCTGGTCTGTCCCTGATGGTAGGTATGAAGATCCTGAAAAAAAGATCAATAAACTTAAAAAAAAAATGTTTTCACAGCGACTTACCTCAATGGTGTACCCTGAAGGTCTTCCAATGGATTTTTTTTTTCTGATGACTTTAATTTTCAGCTCTTCGACCCTCTATGGGCCCAACTCCATCCTCAGCGGCACTTGGGCGGAAAGCACCTCTGCCGCCGAGAATGAGAGCTCCCGTCGGCTGCTGCCCAGATTGGCAGCATTCATCGCAGAGTTGCCACCCGCCGACCTTTGAGGGACCTGGGTGATGAAAACCTCGCCCAAAGAACCGTCAGGGACCTTGGCGGCCATCTGCGGTTCTTTGCGCGACACTTGGGTGGGCGGGGGCCTTCATCAAATTCGGGCCCTATGTATTTTCTTGTGTTTCATACTCAAGGATCAGATGTTGCACTTTGCTTTGATACTATGTCAGATTGGTTTGCTAATTTCATAGTTTCACTGTCAAATGTTTAATATTTCTTTTGCAGTCATACTTATGATAGGTAACTAACTCATTGTAGCATAAAGCAAAATACTGCAGAGATTTCCAGCATTTTCTGTTTTTATTATAGCTGATTGTTGAGTATCTTTCTGTATGTATGTTTCGAATTAGAAGCAATTTTACAAGTATGTGCTTCTGTCACAGAGCCTCACCCACCAGGAGCACATTTGAAGAATGTGGGCACATGTCCTCTGTGTACCTCCCTTCCCCAATAATTTTTTTTGTTCATTACAATAATGTCTGGAAATTATTGTGGAGTAGACACCTACGATCGCAGAGGGCAAGGCTCATAAATTTATTCCTTTGTACTTTTAATGTTTGCCAATTCTTTTGCTTTGTGCTAACCTTTAATTGCAAATATTTTGGGGGTGAATTTTCCTAGGGCTTCTCCCACTTGTACCTTTATTCCAAGTTATGCCACAGAGTGAGAGAAACCCTGAGGACATTCACTCCAATTGTTGCTTTAGCCTGTAAAATACTCTGATCTGTGTTTAATATTTAGGCCTTTAGACTTTCCATTTTTTTTGCATCGATACCGCCTACTTAACGTCCATTTTAACGCTGAGATGAGGTGTAACGCCCAGATATCGCCAATTTAGCAACAAAATGGAAACTAACGCCCATGTATCGCTCACTTATCGCCCCAGTGTTACTTTCAGCATGTAGTTAACGCCGAGAATTAATAATACCACCTGCCCACTTTATTTTGCTGTAAAGATCAGAATGGGCAAAACTAACGCCCATAATATCAGCGAGCGTTACTTTCGGCACCTCGCCCATATATTGCCGAAAATATCGTTCACCGAAAAAAACGCTGAGAAAAAGTTGCTCTCACCTGAACTAAACCCAGCGGTATGGACGCCATGTTGTAACTCGGAGGTCGGTTCATATAAAAGGCTGCTTCAAGTTCTGGGGAGTTTTGATGTACTGTGCAGTTCGTTTAAGGTGATTTGAACATCTGAACAAACATCTTATCATACTGTGGATGATTTGAATTTATTTTAGGTGTTTTAGTAGGTAAATTTATTGTTTGTGAACAATAGGTATAATACTGATTGTTATTGCCATGGGGCCTGTAATTTCTCGGCCTGTCTTGATGACTACGCACATGCTGCAGACGAGAGATGGCAGAAGGTATATTCAAAAGCATTATGTGCCCAATCAAAGAGGTGGAAGACTGAGGAGGAGGACGAGAACTTGCACCCCACGCACTTACAGGGAGAAGTGATCTTATCTGAGACAATGCGCAACAAGGTTATGTGAAATAAAAAACATTTAATGAGAACATTTGTATAAAATCATAATTATAACTGTAAAAAACACCCCATCCCACAACAAATTGCTAACATTTATATCATACATAAAAGTATTCACATTTCAAACAAAACTTCATAATCATAGAACACAAATGCAAAAAAACAAGGTACCCCCCCCCCCCCCCCCCCACCCAGCCACTTCCCTCTTCCCTCAAACCTCCCAACAAAATAGCAACCACAAAATAAAAATACTGTGATCAATACAACTCCTGTGGCCATGCATCTCACTTTGCTTTCCCCCCGCCCCTGCTTCTCCTCCCCATCTCTATCCCTTCCCCTTCCCCTCCTGACTCGAAGCTGCCTTGCTGAAGAGCTCCTCAGGCACTGTTTCATTGGGGGGGGAATGACAGCAGATCTGCTTGTTCGACGGATATGGGAGAGGATGGTCCCGAGGAGGGAATGTCCTCCGAGCCAGAAGCAAGACCTTCCTCCTGGCACTCTTGTGTCGTTGGCAATGGGGGTGCGGCACCTTGGGGTGCAATGCCGTGCTCCGGGACCACTGGGAGCCCTCTTCCACCAGTGTTCCTGGCTATCACCTCCAGGGCCTCTGCCATCTGCAGCACATACTCGGTCATGGTGGCGGACATGCTGGCCAACTGTTGGGCTATGTCCCCCATTGTCTGGAGGATCCGCTGACACATGTCAACACTCCTCCTGGACAAGTGTACCAAGTCCCCACTCAGAACTGCCGCTCGTGGAGCAGACCTGCTGCGTCGAACCAACCTCCGCGTGGTTAGCGCCGTCATGGAGACACCTCAGTTGCCCCGCGGCAAGGTGCTTGGACCCGCTACTTCCAAGGTGGAGGCGGGAATGGCCGCAGGAGCACTAGATGTAATTGATGTCGAATGGATTATGGAGCTTGGTGATGCACGCTCCTCGAAGTCGGCACTGTCATCCCTGCAGCTCCACCGGCCATAATCAGCACCAGATGGACCTCACTTTCCTTCCCCCACCCCCCTCGCCCCACCTCTACCCCTTCCCCCACCAATGTAATGCCCCTTTTTAAAAAAGGAGGCAGACAAAAAGCAGGAAACCAGTTAGCCTAACATCTGTGGTTGGGAAAATGCTGCCGTCCATTATTAAAGAAGTAGTAGCAGGACATTTGGAAAAGCAAAATTCGGTCAGGCAGAGTCAGCATGGATTTATGAAGGGGAAGTTATGTTTGACAAATTTGCTGGAATTCTTTGAGGATGTAACGAACAGGGTGGATAAAGGGGAACCAGTGAATGTGGTGTATTTGGACTTCCAGAAGACATTTGACAAGGTGCCACATGAAAGGTTACCACACAAGATAAAAGTTCACGGGGTTGGGGGCAATATATTAGCATGAATTGAGGATTGGCTAACTAACAGAGAAGAGAGAGTTGGGATAAATTGTTCATTCGCCAGTTGGCAACCAATAATTAGTGGGGTGCCGCAGGGATCAGTGCTGGGACCCCAACTATTTACAATCTATATGAACGACTTGGAAGAAGGGACTGAGTGTAACGTAGCCAAGTTTGCTGATGATACAAAGATGGGAGGAAAAGCAATGTGTGAGGAGGACACAAAAAATCTGCAAAGGACATAGACAGGCTAAGTGAGTGGGCAAAAATTTGGCAGATGGAGTATAATGTTGAAAAATGTGAGGTCATGAACTTTGGCAGACAAAATCAAGGAGCAAGTTATTATTTAAATGGAGAAAGATTGCAAAGTGCTGCAGTGCAGCGGGACCTGGGGGTATTTGCGCATGAAACACAAAAGGATAGTATGCAGGTACAGCAAGTGATCAGGAAGGCCAATGGAATCTTGGCCTTTATTGCAAAGGGGATGGAGTATAAAAGCACGGAAGTCTTGCTACAGCTATACAGGGTATTGGTGAGGCCACACCTGGAATACTGCGTGCAGTTTTGGTTTCCATATTTACGAAAGGATATACTTGCTTTGGAGGCAGTTCAGAGAAGGTTCACTAGGTTGATTCCAGAGATAAGGCGATTGACTTATGAGGAAAGGTTGAGTAGGTTGGGTCTCTACTCATTGGAATTCGGAAGAATGAGAGGTGATCTTATCGAAACGTATAAGATTATGAGGGGGCTTGACAGGGTGGATGCAGAGAGGATGTTTCCACTGATGGGGGAGACTAGAACTAGAGGGCATGATCTTAGAATAAGGGGTCGCCCATTTAAAACTGAGATGAGAAATTTCTTCTCTTAAAGGATTGTAAATCTGTGGAATTCATTGCCTCAGAGAGCTGTGGAAGCTGGGACATTGAATAAATTTAAGACAGAAATAGACAGTTTCTTAAACGATAAGGGGTTATGGGGAGTGGGCAGGGAAGTGGAGCTGAATCTATGATCAGATCAGCCATGATCTATTGAATGGCGGAGCAGGCTCGAGGAGCCGTATAGCTTAATACTGTTCCTATTCCTTATGTTCTTATGTGCTAGGGTCACAAAGTGTTTCCAATGCTACACACAGCATATGCATGACAAAAGCACAACCACTATCAAAATCATCACACACATCACATTTCATGACCATGAACAAATTCTGCATTGCAATGATTCTCATGAGGCCATCATTATTTTGATAACACTTTTATCAATCATCTATCATATCTTATTGTTCGGATATGGGTGGGTGTGGCATTTATTGACTTTATATCACACAATGATGTATATTTTACTCACGTGGCATCACATCAGGTTCTGCTGCTGCTTGCGTGGCTGACCGGGGATGGGTCCCCAGTAATGCTAGCACCCGCTCCTCAATGTCGGTGAGCTCCCTGATGACTGGTGGCCCGCCACCCATTCACCGCTGCTCGGCCCTATTCTTTGAAAGCTTCTTCTGTAAAAGGTAACACCAGCATGGCATGGCATGAGATTATTGCGTGAGATCATTGCTAGGTACTGTCACAGAGACTAATACAACACATAACCGACAGATGTAAGTACATGTAAATAAATGTAATACTCTGGCCGATCCGACAAGGTCATTCCAGCGCTTGCAGCACTGGTTGCCCTCAGGCATCTCATTCTTCGCCAACGAGACCAGCTCGGCTATGTCAGCCCATATTTTCTGGTAAACCTTTGGGGTGGGCTTCCCATGCCCACCCCGGGTCAATTGACCCCAGCATGACTCCATCTCCTGCAGGAGGGAGGCATTTGCCTCATTGGAGAATCTCCGAGCTCGTTTTCATCCTCCCAATAGTTCCTCTCCCACCTCACTGCTTTTGACAGCATCCTCAGTCTCCACAGCGTGCTGTGTTGCCTCCTCCATCCCTTCCATTTTAACTATATTTTTGCCTCCAAAAACTCCGTGCGAACAACGTTATTTGTGCACTCAATTATTTTTGCCACTGGTAAATCTGCGTCCTACCTGCCACAACAGCCAAACAACCACACAACACACCCACACTCGCTTTCAGTTCCTCTCTGCTCCCCTTCTCTTTCTTTCTCCTCTTCTGCGCATGTATTGATGACCCCTGACCTCCTGAAACGCGGGAAACGACCGTTGCCATGGCGTTGCTATGGACGGCGACAGTTTACGGCAAAAGGTGAAAAAAATTAACGCTAACGCCCACTTCACATCGCTCGCGGTAACGCCCATTTTATAAAGTGAAAAGTTGAGGTTTTGAAAATGGCCGATAATCCGACGATCTCAAAACCCATATTAACCGCCAATACTGGAAATAATGCCCATTTTTGGGCGATCTGCACAAAAGCAGAAAGTCTGGCCCTTAGACTGTTCAGAGGCATTGCTCAAGACCTAGATTCCTCACCATTAAGTAAGTTGCCTCAGTGGATCTGGCATAGGTTTTGAACTGACCCATCACTAGCAGCAAAGCAAGGTCATGCCGATTGTGCAGACCGCAAGGCAAAGACTGAGGCAGTGATCATGTTCAGGTACAAGGGAGAGTTTGTTAGATTCAGGCTATTTCCCAACAATCCCAACTCATCTTCACTGCAAAAGACACCTTCCAAAATATATTTCTTACAACCCAACGTTTAACCTTATGCATGTAGTGAATGGGAGTTAGCTTGTGTAAGTGGTTTGCTCAGGCATACCGAAACACACCTCCTACTACAAGTTCTGGATGATGGGGATTACTATGGTCCGATCTGGCAAGGACAACATTTTTCGGGCTCAACCGTATAGTGTATAATATAGTTCAACCGCACCACTAGTAAAACAGTACACAGTGATGTAATACATTACAAAGGTACAACTCTAGCTTGTCCAACAAGCCCCTGCCATGTCAAATTACCACGGCCTAACATATAATATACAGTACACAAGAAAAAAACCTTCCCAAACTAAACCCCTATGGTTTAGCTAGGACATACAACATCCCTTCACATAGCTAAGTGGTCTTAAGGATATATAGGTGTGGACAATGCTCACCCCAATTGTCCGTGATTCCTGGTTCTGTACCGCCGATGCAGTATTTGAGTCCCAGTTTGAGTTGCGGTCCATATTGAGGTGGAAAAGCAAGGCTCAGCTCTTTGTGATGTTCCGTCCTTCCGTCCCGTGGCAGAGAGCTTGTTTTTTGGTGAGGGCGATGAGGCGAGCAAAATAGCAAAAGAGAGAACTCTCAAAACGTCTTCCTTTTATCCCCCAAAAAACCCTAGTCTCTTTTCGCGGCTGGGCTGATCAATCCCTTGTGTTGGGCTCTGTTTGAGTGACCTGCCCTTCTAGAGAATGCCTTGTAAATGGTCGATGATGGGTGATACGTCCTTACTACACAGTATAAATGCACATGAGGCCCATGCTTGAAAGAAGGTCAGTCTGTGACCTGTCCTTTATTCCTTAGCACTCAAGTGATGAAGGTGGGTGGAGCTTCCCCTTTTATACCTGAAGGTCCAGGTTAGGAGTGTCTCCCACCTAGTGGTCAGTGTTCTCACAGTGTACAACTTAGGTCAGTTTAAACATGGGTTACAATGCTGGTTGAATACATGACATCACCTCCCCCCCCAAAGTCTTATTGGGATCACAGGTTGAGTCTCTCTGGTGGTTTACGCTCCCTTGTAGAGCGCCTGAGTTGGGGCTCCGATTTTTGGGCGCTGGCCTGAGTGTCTGCTGTTTGCAGTGCCTCAGGCCTGTCCGGACTGCCCACAGTGACTGGGCTCTCCTCCCTTTGGTTCCGGTGTTCGGTCACCTGTGGTGGAGTGAACTCTATATCGTGTTCTTCCTCTGCTTCTTCTATGGGGTTGCTGAACCTCCTTTTTGTTTGATCCACATGTTTGCGGTAGATTTGTCCATTGGTAAGTTTAACTACCAGAATCCTATTTCCCTCTTTGGCAACCACAGTGCCTGCGAGCCATTTGGGCCCTGCAGCGTAGTTGAGGACAAAAACAGGATCATTTACATCAATACATCGCGCCCTCGCATTCCTGTCATGGTAGTCATATTGTGACTGGTGCCTGCTCTCGACAATTTCTTTCATGGTGGGGTATATAAGGAATAATCGGGTTTTGAGCGTCCTTTTCATTAGTAGCTCTGCGGGTGGAACCCCTGTGAGCGAGTGTGGTCGGGATCTATAGGCCAACAGGAGGCGTGATAAGCGGGTTTGTAGGGAACCCCCTTGGAATCTGAGCATCCCCTGTTTGATTATCTGCACTGCTCGTTCTGCCTGGCCATTTGAGGCCGGATTGAATGGTGCCGTTCTAACATGGTTAATTCCATTGCCTGCCATGAAGTCCTGGAATTCAGTGCTTGTGAAGCATGGGCCATTGTCGCTGACCAAGATGTCCGGTAGACCGTGGGCGGCGAACATTGCCCGTAGACTTTCTACCGTGGCAGAGGATGTACTTGAATTTAAAATGTCACACTCGATCCATTTGGAGTAGGCGTCTACTACAACCAAAAACATTTTCCCCATGAAAGGACCTGCGTAGTCCACATGGATGCGTGACCAAGGCTTGGCGGGCCATGGCCAGGGGCTAAGGGGGGCTTCCCTGGGCGCATGGCCCAGCTGGGCACACGTGTTGCACCTGCGAACACAAAGTTCCAGATCTGCGTCTATCCTTGGCCACCAAACGTGTGACCTGGCAATTGCCTTCATCGTGACAATGCCCGGGTGCCCATTGTGGAGTTCTCTGATGAACAGCTCTCTGCCCATCTGGGGCATGACTACACGGTTTCCCCATAGTAGGCAATCGGCCTGAATCGAGAGTTCATCCTTGCGCCTGTGAAATGGTTTAAATTTCTCAGGGCATGCCCTGTACGTGGCTGCCCAGTCCCCATTCAGGACACATTTGTTGACTAGAAATAATAGCGGGTCTCTCTTTGTCCAAACTTTAATCTGACGGGCTGTCACGGGTGAGCCTTCGCTTCCGAAAGCGTCAACAGCCATGACCATCTCAGCACCATGCTCGGTAGCCCCCTCAGTGGTGGCTAGTGGGAGCCTGCTGAGTGCATCGGCGCAGTTTTCGGTGCCCGGTCTGTGCCGAATTGTGTAGTCATAGGCAGCTAACGTGAGTGCCCACCTCTGTTTGCATTTATGGCCCTGTTGTCGGCCAAAAGGGACGTAGGGGTTTGTGATCAGTCTCCAGCTCAAATTTCCTGCCAAACAGGTACTGGTGCATTTTCTTTACCGCATATACACATGCGAGCGCCTCCTTTTCTACCATCCCGGAACCCCTTTCTGCCTGGGACAGACTCCTGGAGGCATAAGCTACCGGCTGTAACTGACCCTTGGCATTGACATGCTGCAACACACACCCGACACCATAGGACGACGCATCGCACATTAACACAAGTTTCTTACATGGGTCATATAGCGTTAACAGATTGTTGGAACATAACAAATTGCGTGCTCTATTAAAAGCCCTTTCCTGGCTGTCCCCCCAGACCCATTCGCGACCTTGCATAGGAGCACGTGTAGCGGCTCTAGCAGCATGCTCAATTTGGGAAGAAAGTTACCAAAATAGTTCAGGAGCCCCAGGAATGAACGCAGCTCCGTCGTGTTATGGGGTCTGGGTGCTCTCTGGATCGCTTCCGTCTTGGATGCAGTAGGGCTGATCCCGTCTGCTGCTACCCTCATCCCCAGGAATTCTACCTCTGGAGCTAGGAAGACGCACTTCGCCTTTTTCAGTCGCAGCCCTACCCGGTCCAGTCTGCGTAGCACCTCCTCCAGGTTGTGGAGGTGTTCTTCAGTATCGTAACCCATAATGAGGATGTCGTCCTGAAAAACCACCGTCCCTGGAATCGACTTGAGGAGGCTTTCCATATTTCGTTGAAAGATCGCGGCGGCCGAGCGAATCCCGAACGGACATCTGTTGTACTCAAACAACCCCTTGTGTGTCGTGATGGTGGTCAGCTTCTTCGACTCACTCGCCAGCTCCTGGGTCATGTAAGCTGAGGTCAGGTCCAATTTTGAATAAAGTTTGCCACCGGATAGCGTCGCAAAGAAGTCCTCCGCTCTCGGTAGCAGGTACTGGTCTTGGAGTGACACCCGATTGATGGTGGCCTTGTAATCACCACATATCCTGACCGACCCATCCGCCTTGAGCACCGGCACAATCGGGCTTGCCCAGTCACTGAATTCGACTGGCGAGATGATGCCTTCCCTCAACAGGCGGTCCAATTCGCCTTCTATCTTTTCCCGCATCACGTACGGCACTGCTCTGGCCTTGTGGTGTACTGGTCTGGCGTCCGGGTTTATGTGAATCATTACCTTGGCCTCCATGAAAGTGCCAATGCCGGGTTGAAATAATGAGTCAAATTTGTCCAGGACCTGTGAGCATGATACTCGCTCCACAGAGGAAATTGCATTGACATCGCCCCATTTCCAGTTCATGACAGCAAGCCAACTCCTCCCCAATAGTGCGGGACCGTCCCCTGGGACAATCCAGAGTGGCAACCTGTTCTCCGAATCTTTGTGGGTCACGACTACCGTGGCGCTGCCTAGCACCGGAATGATCTGCTTTGTGTAAGTCCGTAGCTGTGCGTCAATCGGCGATAATTTTGGCCTCCTGGCCTTGGATGCCCACAACTTTTCGAACTGTTTGATACCCATCAGGGACTGGCTGGCACTCGTGTCTAACTCCATTGATACTGGGATGCCATTGAGGAGCATTTTCATCATTATCGGTGGTGTCCTGGTGTATGAACTGTATATGTGCTCCACATGAACTCGCTGAACTTCAGCTTCCAGCGATTTCCCCCAGTGTCCATTTCTGCAATTTCTGCAGGTATTTTGCTCATCTCTGCAAACTCCGGCTGAATGTATGCCTCCACGCCTCCAGCATGAGTTGCGGTTTGAAACAAAAGGTCCCTTGCCAGTCGATCGTCCCTGACTGCCCCTGTTATTGTCCTTGAGTGCATCATTAACAGGTGTTGATGGCCCCATTACTGGCCGCATTGTCCCTTGCAATGGTGTGAATCACTGTTCAGCTTGCCATTGTCTCTGTCAAACTCCCCCTCTGGGTTCGACTACATGTTGGGGCATGCCTGACTGCCCTTGTCTGCCTGGAGAACTGTGTGCTGCTTTAACAATGTTGAATCTCTGTCCCAACCATTCCTTAACACCGCACCTCTCGTCTGTTCTGCTAGAGGCCATGCTCGCGTGGTTTAAATCCCAGTTTCTTGTCGCCATTGATACGTCCTTACTACACAGTATAAATGCACACGAGGCCCATGCTTGAGAGAAGGTCAGTCTGTGACCTGTTCTTTATTCCTTAGCACTCAAGTGATGAAGGTGGGTGGAGCTTCCCCTTTTATACCTGAAGGTGCAGGTTAGGAGTGTCTCCCACCTAGTGGTCAGTGTTCTCACGGTGTACAACTTAGGTCAGTTTATACACGGGTTACAATGCTCGTTGAATACATGACAATGGGTTTCGCTTCCAGTCGATCTTGGATTGAGTGGCTCCCCTTTGTGTGGTTTCCTGCCTGTGGGCCTTGCCCATGTAGATACAATGGGCTAGAGTTTCCTCGTTTTTTGCATGCTTACCGCTGAAATAACATATAACGCCGATATATCGCCCATTTAGCCATCAGATGGAAACTGACTGGCATTTTTCGGAAACTTATCAACGAGTGTTACTTTCCCCATGTGCGTAACGCCGAGATTCAATAATACCGCCCGCCCATTTTTTTTGTCGTAAAGAGCACATTTGGCAAAACTAACGCCCAGCAGATCGGCCACTGTCACTTTCACCACCTCACACACATATCGCCCACAATATCGCTCGCCCAAAAAAACGCCCAGAAAAAGTGGAACTGTTCTGAACTAACGGCAGCGATGTGGCTGCCATTTTTTATATCGCAGGTCGCTTCATTCAAAAGGCTGCTTCAACTTCGGGGGAGTTTGCATTGACTCTGGAGTTCTTCTCAGTTAAAGTGACGATCTCAAGACATATTTTCAGATTCTGGACTATTGGGGGTTTACTCTAGGAATATTTTAGTGAGGAAATTATTGCTTCTGATCAATCGCTATTATACTTTCATTGCAATGGGGCCAGCCATTTCTCAGCCTGCATCGATTAACACGCAGATGCTGCAGAGTGCAGATGGCTCAATGTGTGATGCACATCATTACGTCCCCAATTTAAGACGTGCAAGAATGAGGAGGAGGGCCAGACCATATACACCCCACATGTACAGGGAAAAGAGGTCTTACCTCGACGTCTCCGACCAGACATGCCTTTGGAGACTGCGCTTCCACAAGGTGGTGATCAGTGAAATATGTGAGCTCATCAGGCCACATATGCAGCCTGCCTTCAGGACATCAGTATCAGTCGAGGTCAAGGTCTCGCGGCACTGTCATTCTACGCCTCCGGTTCCTTTCAGGCCTCCGCGGTCGAGATTTTCTCTCTGTCTCACCATGCCACTCATCGCTGCATTAGACAGGTCAGAGAGGCCCTGTACGCGAGAAGGATGGACTTTATCAGCTTATCTATGACTACGGAGGCTCAGACTGACAGGGCTGGAGCATTCTACTGCAGTGCTAAGTTCCCCAGGGTGCAGGGAGCTATACAGTGCACTCACATTGCCATGCGGCCACCTTCTCAGGACCCAGAGCGTTTTCGTAACAGAAAAGGATTTCACTCCCTGAAGGTCCAACTAGTTGTCGACCACAACCAGATCATCATGGCAGTGAATGCCAAATGTCCGGGCACCTTCGATGAGGCTCACATCCTGTGTGAGAGCGCTGTCTCTGACATCTTTAAGAGTCAGCCACAGAGACAATGCTGGGTGCTTGGTGATAACCGATGTGGTCTAGCCACCTGGCTGATGACCCCCCTGCGTGACACCCACACCGAGGCCGAGAAGCGATACAACCAGAGCCACAGAGACACACACAATGTAGTCCAGAAAACAATAACTGTGCTTAAGCAGCGCTTCAGATGTCTGGACCACTCAGAAGGGGAGCGACAATACAACCCTGAGCAAATAGGTAAATTCGTGGTCGTGTGCTCCACGCTGCACAATCTGGCTATCAGGAGGGGGCAAGAATTGCCTGGATAGACTGATGCTCCACCTCAGGAGAGAAAGGAAGAGGACGATGAAGGGCTGAGCGCTGAACTAGGGCCAGACAATCAGGCTGGCAATACAACCATGCCCACGACGCCCTCCAGACCGCAGGAAAGGGACCATGGTGGCTACATAGCTGCAAGACTCTTATGTGAGGAGCTGATTTCTGAACCATTTGCCTGAAAGAAGGTTGCTGTGAGTGACAATGCTGACACACTGCTATGTGTGTGTAGCTCAGACATCAATGGTGGGCATCACCTTGGCGCCACTTAAAGTTTACGTTGACTGAAGTTAAGTTTTATTTAACCCTTTCATGTTAAAGAATCACCAGTGTGTAACAGTCCAGCTATCTGAGACAATGCGCAACAAGGTTATGTTCAGTAAAAAAAAATTTCTACCAACATTGGTCTGAAATCATAAGTATCACAGGCAAAAACACCCAACCCCCCGCCCACATCCCACTTTTCCCACCAGTGACATCAATCAAATGTTCAACATGTCCAGAAACACAGAATACAAAGGCAAAGCAGGAGCATGGTCCCCTCCCCCCATACATTACAACAAATTGCATACACCCAGATGGAGATATAACACAGCCATCACCTGCAGACATGCACCTCACTTTCCTTCCCCCCTCCTCGTCTTCTCCCCACCTCTACCTCTTCCCCTCCTTGCTCCACGGCGCCTGGCCGAGGAGATCCTCAGGTGATGCCTCATTGCGGGGGGATAAAGGCAGAAGCGGTGGTTGCACGGGTACGGGAGCGGGAAGTGCTGTGGGGACAACATTCTCTGATCCAGAAGCAGGATCTTGGTCCTTGCTCTCATCTGTTGTTCGCAGTGGTGGTGCAGAACCTAGGGATGGCGTGCTGTGCTCTGGGAGGCCTGTGTCAGCAGTGTTCCTGGCTATCGCATCCAGGGCCTCCGACATCCACGGAATATACTCAGCCATAGTGGCCAGCTGTTGGGATATGTCCCGCAATGCTTCGATGAGCTGGTCACCTATGTCTACAGTCCTCCTGGACAACTGTATCATCTCTACGCTCTCATGTGGCGCTTGTGGACCAGACCTGCCGCGTCCACGAGGCCTCCATTGGGCCGGCACCATCCTGGCGACAAATGGGGTGCCCTGTGGCAAGGTGCTTGGGGTCGGTACCTCCAGAGTGGAGGACCACTAGATGGCCTTGTGGTGGAATGGCTTCTGGAACATGGCGATGCAGGTTTCTTGAAAACCGTGCTCTCATCCGTAGAGAACAGTCCCAGTGGATTGACAGGCGAGAATCGGAGCTCCTCAGCACCAGATGTAGGATCGTCCAGAGAGTCAGGCCCCGCGCCCCCACCTTCTGGCCTTTGTGGTCTTGTCTGGGGCCGTGCTGCTGGCTGAGTTGCAAAACACAAATGAGGTTATTAGAGGAGAAGGGGGTGCTAGGGTCACAAGGTGAGTCCTGCGCTACACACAGCATATGCATGACAAAAGCACCACCGCTCTCAAAATCATCACAGACATCACATTTCATGACCATCAACACATTTGCATTGCAATGATTTTCATTAGGCCAGCATTATTTCTAGAACAATTTTAGAAATCATCTATCATATATGATTGTTCAAATATGAGTGGGTGTGGCATCTATTGACTTTACATCACGCAATGGCGTAAGTTTTACTCATGTGGCATCACTTCAAGGTCTGCAGATGTTTCCGTGGCTGTCCGGGGGTGCTTCCCCACGAGTGCGAGCACCCGCTCCTCTGTCTCAGTGATGTCGCTGGGGACTGGTGGCCCCCCACCCGTTCGCCTCTGCATGGTCCTCATCATTGATAGCTTCTTCTGTAAAAGTTCACAGGACGACATGGCATGAGAGCATTGCGTGATATCATTGCTAGGTACTGTCACAGAGACTGATAAAACACATAACCGACAGATGTTATCATGATTATTATGATAATTATCATTCGTTACCTAAAGACGTGCACTGTGACCGCATGCTTTGAGTAAAACATTCCTGGTAAAAGTGAAAGACCTCACATCTGCTAGTAGTCACTCATGATTGTTACAAATCAAATTATATAAATTTTAAAAAAGGAGTGAGAGAGAAAACAGGGAATTATAGACCGGTCAGCCTGACATCGGTGGTGGGTAAAGTTCCAGCGCATTTGGAAAGAGGTGACATGATAGGTCTAAGTCAGCATGGATTTGTGAAAGGGAAATCATGCTTGACAAATCTTCTGGAATTTTTTGAGGATGTTTCCAGTAGAGTGGACAAGGGAGAACCAGTTGATGTGGTATATTTGGACTTTCAGAAGGCTTTTGACAAAGTCCCACACAAGAAATTAATGTGCAAAGTTAAAGCACATGGGATTGAGGGTACTGTACTGACATGGATTGAGAACTGGTTGTCAGACAGAAAGCAAAGAGTAGGAGTAAATGGGGACTTTTCAGAATGGCAGGCAGTGACTAGTGGGGTACCGCAAGGTTCTGTGCTGGGGCCCCAGCTGTTTACACTGTACATTAATGATTTAGACAAGGGGATTAAATGTAGTATCTCCAAATTTGCAGATGACACTAAGTTGGGTGGCAGTGTGAGCTGCGAGGAGGATGCTATGAGGCTGCAGAGCGACTTGGATAGGTTAGGTGAGTGGGCAAATGCATGGTAGATGAAGTATAATGTGGATAAATGTGAGGTTATCCACTTTGGTGGTAAAAACAGAGAGACAGACTATTATCTGAATGGTGACAGATTAGGAAAAGGGGAGGTGCAATGAGACCTGGGTGTCATGGTACATCAGTCATTGAAGGTTGGCATGCAGGTACAGCAGGCGGTTAAGAAAGCAAATGGCATGTTGGCCTTCATAGCAAGGGGATTTGAGTACAGGGGCAGGGAGGTATTGCTACAGTTGTACAGGGCCTTGGTGAGGCCACACCTGGAGTATTGTGTACAGTTTTGGTCTCCTAACTTGAGGAAGGACATTCTTGCTATTGAGGGAGTGCAGCGAAGGTTCACCAGACTGATTCCCGGGATGGCGGGACTGACCTATCAAGAAAGACTGGATCAACTGGGCTTGTATTCACTGGAGTTCAGAAGAATGAGAGGGGACCTCATAGAAACGTTTAAAATTCTGATGGGTTTAGACAGGTTAGATGCAGGAAAAATGTTCCCAATGTTGGGGAAGTCCAAAACCAGGGGTCACAGTCTAAGGATAAGGGGTAAGCCATTTAGGACCGAGATCAGGAGAAACTTCTTCACCCAGAGAGTGGTGAACCTGTGGAATTCTCTACCACAGAAAGTTGTTGAGGCCAATTCACTAAATATATTCAAAAAGGAGTTAGATGAAGTCCTTACTACTAGGGGGATCAAGGGGTATGGTGAGAAAGCAGGAATGGGGTATTGAAGTTGCATGTTCAGCCATGAACTCATTGAATGGCGGTGCAGGCTAGAAGGGCCGAATGGCCTACTCCTGCACCTATTTTCTATGTTTCTATGTAATACATAAATACATGTAAATAAATGTAATACTTACTCTTGCGAATCCCACAAGATCGTTCCATCGTTTGCGGCACTGGTTGCCCTCATGCACCTCATTGGTCGCCGACGAAACCACCTCTGCTATCTCGGCCCATATCTTCTGGTAGGCCTTTGCGGTGGGCTTCCCATGCCCTCCCTGTGTCAAATTACCCCAGCGTAACTCGGCCTCCTGCAGGAGGGAGGCATTTGTCTCGCCTGATAACCTCCTCACTTTTTTGCGCCCTCCAATGTGCTCCTCTCCCACCTCACTGCTCTCTCCAGCATCAGTCTTCACAGTGTGCTGTGATGCCTCCTCGTCTCCCTCCATTATAGGCCAAATTCGGGCAAATATGTGGCTGGTAACAGCTAATTTTTGTTTCCCTATTTGCTCTAAAGCTCTAAAGTCTCCCTCCTTCCTCCCAAAGCAGCCACACCACACCCACACACACCTACAGTCCCTCTCAGCTCCGTCTCTCTCTGTCTCCTCTTCTGCACATGTCATGATGACCCTTGACCTCCTGAATTGCAGGAATTGAGCGATAGCATGCTGTTGCTAAGGACACCTACACTTTATGGCAGAAGGTCAGCGAGATTTAATGCTACCGCCCATTTCATTTCGCTTGCGGTAACGCCCAATTTCAAAAATAGAGACGAGGTGCTTTGAGAATGGGCGAGAAACCGACAATCTGAAAACCCATTTTTACCGCTCATGCCGGAATAATGCCCATTTTTGGGCGATAAGTGCAAAAGTGTAAAATCTGGCCGATGGTCTTTAATAGCAGGCGATGGGTTTTGATTTCCAAACTGATCTAGTTAACTGGCTCATTTTCATACAGTCAATGGGCCAGCCATCTCCTGCACTTCACCAGTTGGGAGTCAACTTCTCGGGACATTGTTTCCCAAGGAGGTCTGTTTATACAGCAATCCCCCTTGATCGGTTGGGCCTGGTTGGAATTTTCTGTCCATCTCAGTTCACCTGGGCCACGCTCATCTTTATAAACAGGCTGTTGAACTTTCAGCAGAGATTTTCCTTATATCCAATATTTGTCATTATAGTCCATGGGAATTGAGCTACACATGCTTCGGGACAAACAATTTACTCTTTCACTGCAGGGCTATACAGAATATTCTATTCATTGCCCACCATATGCTCATGATCTGTCTGAGTGGTGGAACAAAACAAGCTGGTTGACCAAAAATTGCAGGCTAACTATTAAATAATTATTACAAGAAAGGAATATACACAGAAGCAAGTAAAATTAGCAAATAAGAAAATATTAGCACAATATTTAACTTTTCATGGTGCCAGTTTTCTAAGTACAATGGGCTCAATTTTCCCGAAGTCCAGTTTCTGGCATATTGCCAGAGTTATTCCCATTTTTCTAGGTCAGAAATACGCTGGACATAATTTGCCAAAGCTTCCCCAATGTATAATTGGAATTTGGCGCCGGGCAGCATATCCAGTTGCCTCAGCGGGTGGAGCCAGCTGCCTGCGTCGAAAAATGATGCCGCACCTTCTGCACATGCACGGAAAAAAAGTTCCGTTTCTGACATCGTTGCAATGGATGCGCATACGCAGTACAGCTCTGAGTTGGCAATCGACCATTTTGAAAGAGCCAGTTGTGTGTGTGAGAACATTGAGTGCTGTGTGAGAGCATTGGAAAAATCACTGCTGGAGCAATACAAGATGCGATGCGGTGCAAGGACCAAGAATTTCTTGCAGGAAGAAGTGGAGGCACTGGTTGCTGTGATTGACATGAGATGGCAGGAGCTGGACACCAGCACAGGTCACATAAAAGTTACATCCAAAGAAATGAAGAAACGCTGGAACCAAGTTGCAGAAGATTACTGTGCAATGGTGACCACCACGAGATCTGGAGGCCAGTGTAAAAAGAAGTGCCAGGACCTTGGTCAAGTAGTTAGTGTAAGTAATGTTTTCATTTATTAAATGGAATTGTAATTGTAAATGTGACCATCTGTATGTCCCACCCAGCAGAAAGACACCCTCTTTAAAAAGTTAGGTTTTTATCTTTGTCGAGGAAAGTGACACACAACAAAAGAAAAAGAACTCGAACAGGAGGAGGCCCAGCAAATCTGCACCCACTGACACCATTGGAAGAGAGGGTCGTTGCTTTGATGGATCCTGCCTAGAGAAAAGCAATCACCACTGCACAAGCTGGGCCTACACTCGAGGGAGAGAGTAAGTCCTGCAAATTCATCGTGGCCCTTCAAGTCAGCCTGCTGTCTGCGATGTGTGAGCCAACTCATGCCACCCAATTTCCTCCCTCTTCTGCTGGTAAACATTTGACTATTCTGTTATGTTTTGCAGAACTTGAGGCCAACCCAGATGATGCAGAAGAAGGTTCAGATGTGGACGAGCCTGAAGAGGAGAACATCTTCCAATCCAACCCTCCAGACCAAGAACATGGGGGTGAGGGGGAGGGGATGAAGCTGGATGGAGCTCCCACTGTTGTACTGGTTTTTGTGGAGGTGCCGCTCATTGAGGTGATAGCCCCTTCTGTGACTAGTGGTTTGAATGCTGGTGGGACATTCCATGGTTTCACACCTGAGCTTGCAGGTCCCAGTGGTGGGTGCAATGAGGCACACCCAGGGCCCCACCTTCCGAGGTTGTGGGTCCCAGTGGTGGGGTGCAGCGAGGCACACCCAGGGCCCCACCGTCCCAGGCTGCGAGTCCCAGTGGTGGGGTGCAGCAAGGCACAACAGTGGGGAGGAGGGGAAGGAGAGCTCGACCATGCTCTCTTGAGGTGCAGGATCTAACAGATGTGGTTCAGATTATGTCATTGAGTGAGAAGAGCATTGACCCTACCCGATAACTCCTGGACGCCATTGGTGGGGTGAGTGATGAGGTAGCGGGACTGTCGGGAGAAGTAGCAGCAATGACACATGAAATGGGAACAAATATCTGGGACCATCAGTGAAGGAATAGTGGCCATGAAGGAGGGAGTGTCAGAGGTAGTGCTAACCACGTCACTGACCATGAGGGAGGGAATGTTGCAGGGTGTTGAGACACTGTCAGGGCGCATGAGGGACGGCATGTTGGAGTTAGCTGCTGCAATAAGGGAACACGCCCAGACGCCGTGTCCATTGACAGAATCAATTGTCTCTCCCACTCCAATCCCCACACAAGCCTCTGAAGAGCCCAAAGCCGGGCCCTCCAACTTGCCGCCTGATGCTAACACCCCCCACACTCAAGAGGTGCGCAGTACCCGAGATGTTAGAAAGAATAAGCTTGGTACCAAGCTCAGAAACACTG
Source organism: Pristiophorus japonicus (assembly GCF_044704955.1). Classification (NCBI taxonomy): domain Eukaryota; kingdom Metazoa; phylum Chordata; class Chondrichthyes; family Pristiophoridae; genus Pristiophorus; species Pristiophorus japonicus. Next base: position 292,597,634 of record NC_091978.1, read on the forward strand.
CGCCACCGCCTGTGGGAAGGGGTGGTGGACAGTCCAAGACCAAGCACAGGAGGCGGTCTTAGAATAAGGAGAGATGGGTGGGTGCAGCCTTTCTTTGCTGATGAGTTGTTGATGCCAGTTCATTGGATATATTCAAGAGGGAGTTAGATATGGCCCTTACGGCTAAGGGGATCAAGGGGTATGGAGAGAAAGCAGGAAAGGGGTACTGAGGTGAATGATCAGCCATGATCTTATTGAATGGTGGTGCAGGCTTGAAGGGCCAAATGGCCTACTCCTGCTCCTATTTTCTATGTTTCTATGTTTCTATGTTGTTGTTATTGTTCTTGTTGTTACTGTTATAACTGTTCTCAAATTAAAAGTATGCATGTATGCTTGGGTTTACTAGCCACCAGGTGGCGCCACTGTCGGAGGTCATTGAGCTGCGCGCACGTGTGTGCGGCCCAGGTATAAAAGGCCAGCCATCTTGTAATGTAATCACTTTGGGCCCTAATAAAGTAGAGCCAGGTTTGTACCTGTTCGGAGTTTACAGTATTCAGTCTATCGAGTTATTGCATACATAACATTTGGCAACAAGGTAACAAGAACCTTCGCATGCAAAAAATGAGCACAATTGGAATTCTGGAGCGATTCGTGGAGGGAGAAGATTGGGCAGACTTTGTAGCCCGCTTGAACCAGTACTTCGTGGTCAACAAAATGGATAAAGAGGCAGACACAGTTCAGTGCTGGCGTTCCTACTCACGGTTTGTGGTCCAAAAATCTATGGACTCATAAAGAATCTCCTCTCGCCCTTAAGTCCAACGGACAAGGACTATGAAACATTGTGTGCTCTGGTACGTGACCATCTCAAACCAGATGAAGGTATCATCATCTCAAGGTATCGATTCTATACGCACGTTTGTTCTGAGGGCCAGGATTTATCGGAATTCGTTGCCGACCTAAGACCGTGTAAGTTCGAAACTGCATTGGCAGACATGCTGCTGGATTTCTTTGTAATCAGCATCAACCACGAGGTGATCCTGCATAAGCTACTGGCAGCGGAGACGTTGGATTTGAGCAAGGCCATCACGATTGCCCAATCATGCATGATGACGGACAAAAGCTTAAAGCAGATATCATTGAAAAATCGGAACTCGGCAAGTACTGTAAACAAGATAGTATCATCGTTTGGCAGAGCGGCATATGGCAGGGCCTACCCGACTGCGTACGCGAAACCTGTGGCTGCTCAAAGTCCACCAACGGGAATGAATCTGATATCACCGTGTTGGCGTTGTGGGGGAAATCATCGGCATCATCAGTGTCGGATTAAACAGTATATTTGTAAAGGCTATTTGAGAGTGGGGCACCTCCAGCACATGTGTCCGCAGCTGAGCAAGCGTGCTGCGACACACCACACGGAGGATGATGACCAGACTAGCGCGGATCCGGATATGCAATCCAAGATACCAGAGGACTGTATTCGTTCCTAACAAAGAGCCAACCGATAATGATTAATGTAAAACTTAATGGTGTGCTGGTACCGATGGAATTGGACACGGGTGTGAGTCAATCAATAATGAGCCAGAGGACACTCGACAGGCTGTGGGATACTAAGGCTGTGAGGTCTAAGCTGAGTCCAGTTAATGCCAAGTTGTGTACGTACACTAAAGAATTCATAACGGTGATTGGCAGTGCAGTAATCAAGGTGTCGTATGATGGTGCGGTTCACGATTTACCATTATGGATTGTTCCAGTCAATGATCCAACGCTGTTCGGCAGGAACTGGTTAGAAAAAATCAAATGGAACTGGAATGAGATCAAAGCGTTGTCGTCGGAGGAGGATACTCCATGTGCTCAAGTGCTGAGCAAGTTCCCCTCTCTGTTTGAATCAGGCATCGGCAATTTCACGGGAACCAAGGTGCAGATCCACGTGGACTCAGATGCAAGACCCGTCAATCATAAAGCTCGGGCAGTTCCGTAAATAATGAGGAAGAAGGTCGAAATCGAACTGGACAGACTCCAGTGTGAAGGGATCATATCACCGGTCGACTTTAACAAATGGGCCAGCCCCATTGTTCCCGTGTTGAAGACTGATGGCACTGTCAGGATTTGTGGAGACTACAAGGTTACGATCAACCGAGTTTCGAAACAGGATCAATATCAGTTACCGAAGGCTGATGACCTGTTTGCAACGCTAGCCAGGGGGAAGTCGTTCACAAAACTGGATCTGACGTCGGCCTACATGGCACAGGAACTGGTCGACATGTTGAAGAAACTTACGTGCATCAAAACTCATAAAGGACTGTTTATCTACAACAGGTGCCCTTTTAGAATTCGCTCGGCTGCAGCCATATTTCAGAGGAACATGGAGAATCTACTGACATCGATCCCCAGAACTTTCGTGTTTCAAGATAATATACTGGTCACATGTCGTGACTCCGCTGAACATTTGAACACCCTGGAAGAGGTTTTACATCAACTGGACAAAGTGGGAATCAGACTGAAATGCTCAAAGTGCATCTTCATGGCACCAGAAGTCAGATTCCTGGGGAGGAAGATTGTTGCTGGTGGTATCAAGCCTACGGACTCGAAAACCAAGGCCATCAAAAATGCACTCAAGCCTCAGAATATGACGGAGCTGCGTTCATTCCTGGGTCTAGTCAACTACTTTGGTAATTTCTTACCTAAATTGAGCACCTTATCAGAGCCACTGCACATGCTGCTAAGAAAAGGCGACAACTGGGTTTGGGGTGCGTCTCAAGATAGAGCTTTTGAGAAAGCTACTAACCTGCTTTGTTCTAACAAGCTGCTGGTACATTATGATCCATGTAAGCGTCTAGTATTGGCCTGTGATGCTTCGTCATATGGAGTTGGTTGCGTGCTCCAACAAGCTAATGAGTCGGGCAAATTACAACCTGTTACATATGCTTCAAAAAGTTTGTCAAAGGTGGAAAGAGCCTACAGCATGGTAGAGAAAGAAGCACTAGCCTGTGCGTATGGGGTTAAAAAGATGCATCAGTACCTGTTTGGTCTTCGGTTTGAACTGGAAACAGATCACAAGCCACTCATTTCATTGTTTTCGGAAAACAAAGGTATCAATACCAATGCATTGTCCCGCATCCAGAGGAGGGCGCTTACATTATCTGCCTATGATTATGTCATTTGCCATAGACCTGGCACTGACAATTGTGCCGATGCATTGAGCTGTCTGCCGTTGCCTGCACCAGAGGTGGAAACGCCACAACCGGCAGATCTACTGTTAGTCATGGATACTTTTGAAAGTGAAGGAACCCCTGTCATGGCCCAACAAGTTAAGACCTGGATCAGCCAGGACCCAATATTATCAGTTGTGAAATGTTGTATCCTTAGTGGTGATTGGTTTGCCATACCCAAGCAAATATGTGAGGAGACCAAATCTTACATCCATCGCAAAGATGAACTATCCATTCAATCAGATTGTATACTGTGGGGTAATCATGTTGTCATGCCCAAGAAAGGCAGAGAGAAATTTGTGCATGTTCCACATAGCATGCATCCCAGTATTGTCATGATGAAAGCCATTGCCAGGTCTCATATATGGTGGCCTGGAATTGACTCTGATCTGGAAGCATGTGTGCAACAATGCAACACTTGCATGCAGCTTAGTAAAGCACCAGCGGAATCGCCGCTGAGTCTATGGTCGTGGACATCTAAACCATGGTCCAGGATCCACATCGACTTTGCAGGTCCCTTCCTGGGAAAGATGTTCTTAGCTGTGGTGGATGCTTATTCCAAGTGGATAGAGTGTACATCCAGCACATCCACAGCTACCATTGAGAGCCTTCGTGTCATGTTTTCTATGCATGGTCTGCCTGACATTGTTGTAAGTGACAACGGATCTTGCTTCACCAGTATGGAGTTTCAAGAGTTCATGAAACTCAATGGTATCAAACATGTGAGGTCAGCACCATTCAAACCCGCATCCAAGGACAAGCAGAGCGTGCAGTCCAAACCATCAAGCAGAGTATGAAACGTTCAAGGTTCACTGCAAACTCACTTGTCACGCATATTGCTTAGTTACAGGACAAGACCGCACATGCTTACCGGGATCCCCCCTGCTGAACTATTGATGAAGAGAGGTCTCAAGACAAGGCTCTCTCTTGTCCACCCTGACTTGAATAATCGTGTCGAATACAGACGTCAAAGTCAGCAAGGGTATCATGAGTGCGCTACTGTGTCACGTGACATTTCTATCAATGATCCTGTGCATGTACTGAATTATGGTCAAGGTCCCAAATGGATCACCGGTACTGTTATGGCCAAGGATGGTAACAGAGTGTTTATCATTAAGCTCAAGAATGGGCAGACATGCAGGAAACATGTCGATCAGATAAAGCTGCGGCACACAGATGAACCGGAACAGTCTGAGGAAGACACAATCAGTGACCGACCAACTCAGTCATCAGAGGACTCCTCTGTCATCAATGAATCTGGACTTTCAATCACTGACATGGTCAATGAATCTGGACTTTCAATCCCTGACATGGTCATTGCCACTCCCATCAGATCGGCTACCCAGCCCCCAGTCACAACAGACTCAGAACGCTCGTCCAAGGCTGGAGTTGAACTGAGACATTCAGCTCAGGAGCGGAAAGCCCCAGACCGTCTCAATTTGTAAACAGACCGTTACTAATATCTTAAAGGGGGATATTGTCATGTATGTCTGCTTGGATTTACTAGTCACCAGGTGGCGCCACTGTCGGAGGTCATTAGGCTTTGGCCCAGGTATAAAAGGCCAGCCATCTTGTAATGTAATCACTTTGGACCCTAATAAAGTAGAGCCAGGTTTGTACCTGTTCGGAGATTACAGTATTCAGTCTATTGAGTTATTGCATACACAACAAAAAGTTTTTTGTAAGTTATGTAAATTTGCAAGTTTAAAAGTTTGTAAGTGATCTTAAAGTTTTGAAGTAATCTTAAAGAGTGATCTTAAAGTAAAATTTGATACAAAAATAATTTTATTGAAGTTAAGTTAAGTACAAAAGAACTGTTTGTTAAACTTTTGAATAACATATATTTTACTTTAAAACTGAATCATGTTCCATTAACACAACACAACATTACGGAACAGTTCAAAACAGTAAACACGTTTATGTGGAATAGTTGTTGCTGAGCCCTCAGGCATCAGTAAAGCGTTCACAGATGAGCTGCTGGCGCAAGGCTCAAGCAATCGTTAAAGGGGCACGATGGCCCGCCCTCCTCCGACGTCATGCTCCGGCCTCAGGCACTTGCATGGCTTCCTCATCCTTGTTGTCCTCCTCCTGCTCGTCATCTGCATCTTCCACATCATTATCATCAGCCAGTCTCACTGCAGATGCGTCTTCCCATGTTGGCTAAGTTATGCAGCATGCAGCACACAACAGTGAACTGACCGACAATCTCAGGGGAGTACAGCAAGTAGCCTCCGGAATGGTCCAGGCATCGAAAACGCTGTTTCAAGATGCCAATGGTCCTCTCTATGATGCTGCGCGTCGCAATGTGTGACATGTTGTACTGACGGTCAGCTTCCGTCCGGGTTACATGTAGGGACGTCATGAGCCATGTGGTGAAGCCGTACCCTTTGTCTCCCAGTAGCCAGCTCTGCTCTTCTGGCTGCTGCTGCTGAAACATGGCAGCTATAATGCTGTCGTGTAGGATGAACGCATCATGGGTGCTGCCAGGGTATCTTGCATCGACTGACATGATATGATGCATGTCATCACACAGGAGCTGTACATTAATGGAGTGGAAGCCTTTTCTGTTCCTGCACATCCCGGAATCCTCCAAAGGTGCTCGCAAGGCGATGTGAGTATAATCAATGCAGCCCTGTACCTTTGGGAAGCCAGCAATCCTGGAAAAGCCCACAGCCCTGTCATGGACTGCTTGGGCGGTCATGGGGAACTTTATGAAGTCATTCCTATGTGCATAGAGCGCAGCCGTGGCCTGGCGAATGGAGACATGTGTTGCACGTTGAGAGATGGCGCACATATCCCCAGTTGTAGCTTGAAACGATCTGGAGGCACAGAATGAAAGTGCAGCTGCAACCTTCATTTCAACTGCCATAGCAGTCCTCCTGATGTTTCTGGGTTGCAGGTCTACTTTGACCAACTCATAGATCTCAGTTACAACTTCTTTGTGGAAACACAGCCTTCTGACACAGTTTACATCACTCAAATGGAGGTACGAATGCCTGTCTCAATATACCCGAAGTGAGTAAGGCCTCCTGCCCAGCACCCTACTGGTTCTGATGTGCCTGGTGTGATGAAGTCGAATTAATTGTCTTCTACGTAGCACCATGACGCAGAAGGCTCGCACAATGTATGGCATTGTCAGTATTGCCCCCATACTTAAATTTAACCTTTAAAAGAAGCTCAAAATGGCAGGAAATCAGGCAGCACAGGTTCGCAGTTGTCTGTCTCCCCAAGGTCTGTACGGATGGACCACACCCAAGATCTTATGACTTCTCCTCTCCCATTCCCCTACCTAATTGCAGTCTTGTGACTTCTCCTGCTGCTAGGGAAGGAGTTCCAGGATTTTGAACCGGCAAAGATGAAGGAACGGCGATATACTTACAAGTCAGGATGGTGTGTGACTTAGAGGGGAACTTGGAGGTGGTGGTGTTCCCATGTGGCTGCTGCCTTTGTCCTTCTAGGTGGTAGAGGTCGTAGGTTTGGGAGGTGCTGCCAAAGAAGCCTTGGCAGGTTGCTGCAGTGCATCTTGTAGATGGTACACACTGCAGCCACAGTATGCTAGTGGTGGAGGGAGTGCATGTTTAAGGTGGTGTATGGGGTGCCAATCAAGTAGGCAGCTTTGTCCTGGATGGTGTTGAGCTTCTTGAGTATTGTTAGAGCTGCACTCATCCAGGCAAGTGGTGAGTATTCCATCACACTCCTGACTTGTGCCTTGTTGATGGTGGAAAGGCTTTGGGGAGTCAGGAGGTGAGACACTTGCCGCAGAATACTCAGCCTTTGACCTGCTCTTGTTTCCATAGTATTTATGTGTCGAGTACTGGTCCAGTTAAGTTTCTGGTCAATGGTGACCCCCAGGATATTGATGGTGGGGGATTCTGTGATGGTAATGCTGTTGAATATCATGGGGCAGTGGTTAGACTCTCGCTTGTTGGAGATAGTCATTGCCTGGCACTTGTGTGGCATGAATGTTACTTGCCACTTATCACCCCAAGCCTGAATGTCATCCAGGTCTTGCTACATGCGGGCATGGACTGCTCCATTTTTTGGGAGTTGCAAATGGCACTGACCACGGTACAGTCATCAGCGAACATCCCCACTTCTGACCCTATGATGGACGGAAGGTCATTGATGAAGATGGTTGGGCCGAGGACACTGCCCTGAGGAACTCCTGCAGTGATATCCTGAGGCTGTGATGATTGATCTCCGACCACCACAACCATCTTCTTTTGTGTTAGGTATGACTCCAACCAGTGGAGAGTTTCCCCCCTGATTCCCAGTTGACTTAAATTTGCCTGGAGCTCCTTGATGCCACACTCGGTCAAATGCTGCTTTGATGTCAAGGGCAGTCACTCTCACCTCACCTTTGGAATTCAGCTCTTTTTCCATGTATGGACCAAGGCTGTAATGAGGTCAGGAGCCGAGTGGTCCTGGCCAAACCCAAACTGGGCATTAGTGAACAGGTTATTGGTGAGTAAGTACTGTCGCCGACAGCTTCCATCACTTTGCTGATGATTGAGAGTAGACTGATGTGGCGGTAATTGGCCAGATTGGATTTGTCTTGCTTTTTGTAGACAGGACATAACTGGGCAGTTTTCCACATTGTCGGATAGATGCCAGTGTTGTAGCTGTACTGGAACAGCTTGACAAGAGACTTTGCTAGTTCTGGAACACGTCTTCAATATGACAGCTGGGATGTTGTCGGGGGCCATAGCTTTTGCTGTATCCAGTACTCTCAGCCGTTTCTTGATATCGAATTGGCTGAAGACTGGCTTTGTGATGGTGAGGACCTCAGGAGGAGCCCAATATGGATAATCCACTTGGCACTTCTGGCTCGAAGGGCCAAATGGCCTACTCCTGCAACAATTTTCTATGTTTCTATGTTTCTATGTTTCTATGTTTATCATACTGTGGACAATTGGAATTTAATAGGTGTGTTAGTGGGGACATTAATTCTTTGTGACCAATCAATGGAGAACAGATAGCTATTGGAATGGGGCCTGTCCTTTCTCACCCTCTCTTGATGACCACTTACATGCTGCAGACTCAAGATGGCAGTAGGTATACTCAACAGCATCATATGCCCAATGTAAGACATGGCAAACTGATGAGGAGGACCAGATATTACCCCCCGCAAGTACAGGAAGAAGCAGCCTTACCTCAACTTTGAGGATGTAACTAGTAGAGTGGACAAGGGAGAACAAGTGGATGTGGTGTATTTGGACTTTTAAAAGGCTTTTGACAAGGTCCCTGTTAGATCTCTTAATTTCTAATGAAATACGAACTCCGGTTGTAGTTTTAATGTAATTTTATCCTGGCAGCAGCAACAAGCTCTTGGCTTTAAGCCAGGCCTTTGTCCTTCTGAGACCACATGGCCAAAATGGCTGAACTTATACCTGGTTCAATTTACAGAAAAGAACTCGCCTTCTTTGACCTTATTGGCTCAATTGATAGTCTGTTAACCTTTAATTGGCTCGCTACCCAAAGGTCCTAAAATGTCAAGTTGATTGATGACTTAATGCACTGTGGCTTGTGTTTTTTCAAAACTGCAGCCGGGCTGCAGAGCTTGAATTCTCTATCAATCCCCCCTTTGATTCTTTCACAAACTGAATCATAAAACATCAGGTATCACTGGTTAAACATTCTAAAAAATAATTTCATACATGTTAATTGAGTTTCCTTCTAAAATTTGTTGATGTGTTTCGCCACATGTCTGGACCAGTAGCTTCCACACAAATTTACACCAACCCAAATTCCATCGTGGCCACAATGGAAGTCTGGTTTTAGTAGGTTAATTAACCTTATTCCAATTTAATCCAAATCAATATCTTAATTCAACCAGTAAACAACCTTCCCTTGAGCATAACATACCCCTGTGCCATATACAGATGGTCTGCTGGGACCTGCAAGGTGTCTCACCTGCGGGACAGCAGCTGCAGCCGCCTGGTCGCAACAACATTTAATCAACATAAACAAACAATATAAAAGTAAAACAATTACAGCAAATAGAATTAAACCTTCCACCAATGAAGTTCCTGTTGAACCTAGCCATTCAGTGGCTCCACTGCACAAAGTGAATGATGGGGGTTGCTTAAGTTTTTCTACCTCCTTTTGGATATGCTCCGCTAAGTGGGTAATTTCTTCGGAGCTATCTGGGATATACGTGCAACACACAGTTCTGAGTAGCGCGCAAGTACCTCCCTTTTCAGCCAGGATGTAATCAAGGGCCAGTCTATTCTGTAGGGCTACTGTGCAGATTGCTACCATTTCTGCATTGATTTTAACTAGGGCCTCTGAGGTATCATTGGCTACCCGTTCCACAATGGATGCCATGTTAATGGATTCCCTTGCCAGTCTGGTGGTCCCATACCTGGGGATCAGAATGGCAAAGAAACTCTCTGTTTCTGTGATAGATAAAGGTATGTGGGGTCAGTGGAAATGTATTAGCATGAATAGAGAATTGGCTGGCTAACAGAAAGCAGAGAGTCGGGATAAATGGGTCCTTTTTGGGTTGGAAATCGGTGGTTAGTGGTGTGCCACAGGGATCGGTGCTGGGACCACAACTGTTTACAATATACATAGATATCCTGGAAGAGGGGACAGAATGTAGTGTAACAAAATTTGCAGATGACACAAAGATTAGTGGGAGAGCGGGTTGTGTAGAGGACACAGAGAGGCTGCAAAGAGATTTAGATAGGTTAAGCGAATGGGCTAAGGTTTGGCAGATGGAATACAATGTCGGTCATCCACCTTGGGAAAAAAAACAAAAAAAGGGAATACTATTTGAATGGGGAGAAATTACGACATGCTGCGGTGCAGAGGGACCTGGGGGTCCTTGTGCATGAATCCCAAAGAGTTAATTTGCAGGTGCAGCAGGTAATCAGGAAGGCGAATGGAATGTTGGCCTTCATTGCGAGAGGGATGGAGTACAAAAGCAGGGAGGTCCTTTTGCAACTGTATAGGGTATTGGTGAGGCCGCACCTGGAGTACTGCGTGCAGTTTTGGTCGCCTTACTTAAGGAAGGATATACTGGCTTTGGAGGGGGTACAGAGATGATTCACTAGGTTGATTCCGGAGATGAGGGGGTTACCTTATGATGATAGATTGAGTAGACTGGGTCTTTACTCGTTGGAGTTCAGAAGGATGAGGAGTGATCTTATAAAAACATTTAAAATAATGAAAGGGATAGACAAGATAGAGGCAGAGAGGTTGTTTCCACTGGTTGGGGAGACTAGAACTAGGGGGCACAGCCTCAAAATACGGGGGAGCCATTTTAAAACCAAGTTGAGAAGTAATTTCTTCTCCCAGAGGGTTGTGAATCTGTGGAATTCTCTGCCCAAGGAAGCAGTTGAGGCTAGCTCATTGAATGTATTCAAGTCACAGATAGATAGATTTTTAACTAATAATGGAATTAAGGGTTATGGGGAGCGGGCGGGTAAGTGGAGCTGAGTCCACGACCAGATCAGCCATGATCTTGTTGAATGGCGGAGCAGGCTTGAGGGGCTAGATGGCCTACTCCTGTTCCTAATTCTTATGTTTTTATGTTCTTATCTTCTTATAGCTCTCTTAGGACGGTGTAAATGTTCCGACAGTGACTCTATATGATACATATATGGCACAATGTAGGCTAAATAGCAGGATCCCGTCCAATTCTGGGGCAGCCAAGGGTAGGCCTTGTGGCCACACACCCAATAGGTGCCATTCTAGGCAATGAAGGTTAGCTGTTTCTTTGTCAGAAACATTCCGGGGCCTGTCCAGGCTTTTCCATCTGTTTTATTCAGAATCCCTGTTGCGTTAAAAACTCCCACATCAGCCCAGTTTGGATGGTTCCGTGGCTTGATTACATTATAATTCTGGGAGCAGTTACTATACCCCATATTTTGGCCTCCCTTAATGTTTCTAATCAGACAGACCGATTCCCCCGGCCTTCCTATTCCCGTTGTATTAGTGATAACAAAAAATTGGGGCTGTTCGGAATTATTGCAGCATGGTTGGTAGTCAGAGGTCGTCAGATTGTAACCTGCTGACTTCCATTTATGTGCCCAGTTTTCCATATCCTGAAACGCATTGCCTGTTTTGTTTTGATTAATTATCCACTCAGTCATTTCCGAGATATTCAAGGGAACTGGCCTCAAGGGAATCCCTCCCTTTGAGTGAATAGGAATATGCGCACACACCCAACAACTAGAAATGTTACCTTGTTTGGCATAAATGTATGACATATATAAAAAAGTATTTACATGTAATTCCCTTGGTACCCTACTATCTCCCTTTGGTGCAGAGGGTCGGCTAGTAAGAAATAGGCCTATGCCTAGAATACCTACAATCAGTAATACAGTAAATTTATACATTTTGGCAAAAAGTAATTGTCCTTATTAGATTTCAGCTTCAGTTACGGGTGCTCGTTTAACGTGTGAAGTGTGGATCCAGGCTTTCTTTCCTTGGACTTTAACAGCTGCCTGGGTGGTCAATAACACTTGATAAGGTCCCTCCCACTTGGCACCCAAAGGTTCTTTATGCAACTTTTTCACATACACCCAGACTCCCGGGATGATGTCGTGTCCTCCTTTGGGTGGATTACCCCAAGCTGCCGATACCTGTCGGGAATCAGAACTAATAGCATTGGTTAGGTTCTGACAGTGTGATAACAAAGTGTCACTCATTAAGTGAACATCAGCTTTCCTTAAATCGATAGTTCCTGGCAGCGACATGGGTCTTCCTGTTATACTTTCAAATGGTCTTAGACCTGTAGTTCTGTTTGGGGTTGCCCTAATGCTACATAGCACTATTGGTAGTGCCTGGGGCCATGGTGTTCCTTCTTGGTGATATTTGGCAAGCCGTTGTTTCAGAGTTCGATTCATTCGTTCTACTTGTCCTGATGATTGTGGATGATAAGGACAGTGTAAATCCCACGCAATGTTCAGTAACCTACAGACTTCTTGGCAGACAGCACCTGTGAAGTGTGCTCCCTGATCTGAGTCAATGCTACTCGGGACTCCCCATCGGGGAATGTAATCCTTACAAAAGACCTTTGCAGTGTGATTGGCTGTGGTTCTTTTAGTTGGGACAGCTTCTACCCATCTAGAGAATCTGTCGACCATGACAAGAATGTTAGTGTATCCTTGGCATGAAGGAAGTGATATATAATTAACCTGCAGATGCTGGAATGGTCCGACAGGGGCAGGGGGCCTCAGTTGGGGCATTACCGTGATGGGTCCAGAATTATTTTTCTGACAGACCACACAGCGGTCTGCTACCAGCTGGGTATGTTTTTTAAATCCCCGACCCCATCAGCTTTTCTGGAACTGTGCCGTCATCTGTTGTGAGGCCAAGTGTCCCCACGAGTGGATCTGTTGGGCTAAAAAAGACATAAGTGCTTGTGGCGCGACTGGCTTGTCGGTAACTCTTTGTCTCCAGACACCATCTTCACATAGCTTAATTCCTGCCTCAATCCATGTCCATTTTTCCTCTCGGAAGCACTCGCCTTGCATTGTTTGAAGGTCTCGTGTCAGAGTCCTGAGTGCTTTCAATCTGCACATCTGTGTTGGTTCTTCTGGGGGAGCGCCCTGTGAGGCGGCATCTTTAGCTGCCTGGTCGGCTAGGGCATTTCCCTGTGCATTTCCTTGGTATGGGCCTTACACTTCAGGATGGACACTTCCTGAGGTAATTGTATGGCCTCTAGTAAGTCTCGGTCTTCTTTTCCATTTTGGATAGGTGTACCAGCAGCAGTGAGGAATCCTCTTTTCCGCCATAACAGATCAAAGTCGTGAGCGACTCCAAAAACATAACGCGAATCTGTGTAGACATTAGCTGTCTGTCCTTCTGCTATTCGACATGCTTCTGACAGGGCCTGTAACTCGGCCTGTTGTGCTGACGTTCCTGAGGGTAAACATCCTTTTGCCACTACCTCATATAAGGTTGTAACTGCCCATCCTGCTTTTCTGGTACCATTGTCAACAAAGGAGGAACCATCTGTAAACAGGATGAGGTCTGGGTTGTGCAGACTCCTCTGCTGCTAAGGCTGCTTCTTCTGTTTCTTTTAAAATCTCCATGCAGTCATGCACTTCACATTCTTCCCCCTCTTGCTCCCTCGATTCTGACATCGGGAGCATAGTTGTGGGATTAACCAGGCTGGCCCGGACGATAAGGAGATTAGGAGCTTCCAAAACTGCTGTCCAGCGGGTTCATCTAGCTGCCGTCACCTGAGACATTCTATTCGTAGACAGCAAAGCGTATACGGTGTGGGGACACTTGACAATCAGCTTTTGGTCAAGGACTAGACCCGCAGTGATCATTACCGCTCGATATGTAGCTTCCATGGCCCTTAGGCAACTTCCCCATCCGAGGGCTACTGCATCCAGTTTTGCCGAATAATAGCCAATAGGTCTTTGTCGATCCCCATGTTCTTGTGTCGGTATAGCTGTCATATATCCTTCTTTCTCATGGACAAACAGGGTAAATGGCTTACCACTGTCGGGGATTTCCAGAGCCGGGGCCGAACACAAAGCTTTTTTCAAACTCAGGAAGGCCTCTTGCTGTTCCTTAGTGAGGGTGATGGCTTCTTTAGAGGCACGTTTCCCCTTTAAAATATCATTCAGTGGCTGAGCAAGCTGTGTGAAGGAGTCAATCCAATTTCTGTTAAAGTTACACAATCCCAAAAAAGACCTTAGTTCCTGAATAGTGGTGGGTTTTTTAGCAGCCCGAATGGCTGCAGTTCTATCCTGGGTAAGTTCTCTCTTTCCTTGTGAAATCTTTTGAAACCAGGTATACAACCTCTTCTTGGGATATTTGTGCTTTGTCGATGCTGGCTTTATGTCCTTTCAGCCAAATGTGGTCCAGCAAAGTTCGTAAATCTTCTTCATGCTGTTCTTCCGTGTTTGAAGTTCGCAGGATATCGTCTACATATTGGATGACTGTGGATGACAGGGGAGGTAATTCTCGCAAATGGCTTTGTAAAGCCATGTGGAATACCGTAATGCTGTTGTGGAAATCCTGCTGTAACTGGGTCCAAGTATACTGTTGTCCTTAGACAGTAAAAGCAAACCACTGTCGAACCTCCGGTGCCAGAGGCACCGACCAAAATCCGTTGGCCATATCTATAACCGAGAAATATTTATGTTCCGGTTTGAGGCCATTAAAAATGCTGGAGGGATCTGCTACCAAAGGAGCTTTTTGATCAATACACTGGTTAGCTTTCCTATAATCGACAGTCAAACGCCAAGTCTCATTAGATTTCTGTACCGGCCACACGGGACTATTGGAGGAGCTATGCGTTTTAATAAGCACCCCTTGTTTCTCCAATTGCTGAATAACCGGTAAGATTCCCGCGATGGCAGTTGGACTGATGGGATACTGTTTAGTGCATGGAGGCTTGGTCCCGGTAAATGACGCAGGCTCCATCTGGAGTAGGCCACAATCGTTCTTATCTTTAGCCCATATCGGGTGTTCCTTCAATTCTTCTTTCTTCAAAGTTCTAATTGACCATGTCACCCGACCATCCTCAAAATGCAACGGTGAATCTACTTGGATTAGAACGTCCATTCCCAAAAGGGGTTGATCTACTGGGCCTATCCAGACCGGCGTGGTTAGTTCATGTGGACCCAGCCCTATAAGTACCGGTGTTGTCCTTTTAATTTCCATTTTATGGCCCCCAACTCCATAGGCTGTACATGCCCTACCATCCAACGGCAAAAAGTCTCCATATTGTAGGGGTAAGCATGTTAATTCCGCCCCTGTGTCTAAAAGACAGTCCACATCCTTATCGCCCACCCTCACAGTTATATAGCCCATCTCCCCTTTGTTGTATTAGTGCGAGGAGGTGGACCAGGGTGGGCTCTAATCGTTTTTTGCTATCCCAAGTAACTCCTTCTGTTGTTGTATTGTCAGTCGCTTAAATGCTTCTATGAGGTCATTATCTTGTGACAAACCTGGTTTGTTGGCTGAATTGTATCCCTGGCTGCGTCCTCTTCCCCAGCCACGACCTTTCTGTTTTGCCCTGCACGTCTTGGCCCAGTCACCTTCTTTCCCACAATAATGACATTTTCCGGGTAATTTTCCTAATGACTGTTTATCGGAATCCTGGGATTTCCATCCCATAGCCTGTACATCTCGGACTTTAGCTCCCATATCCCGATCTAATTGGTTACATCGATCCACCAATGCTGCAAAGGTAGTTCCTCTACCTTCCCAGTCCGGTAACACTACCTTAAGCATTTTGGACAGTTCTGGCTTTCGACCTGCCATGAAAGCTGCTTTCAGGAGTCCAAACACTTGTTCATCCATTTCCTCATCCGTATTATTCATACCCGAATGTTCTAGCCACGTGCATCTAAACCGCTCGTCATACTCCAGGACCTCCTCTGTTCCTTTCTGTTGGCAGGCTGCAATTTTTCCCCAGTCTGTCTTAGCTGGACTGAAGGCTTGCAGCCAGTGTTTAATCGCCTCCCATCCTGCATTTAATTCTTGTTCATCCTGCCCCAAAGCTTCTTCTACCTTGTCGTGCAATTTTCTTCCCTGTGTTTTTGGCACCATTATGGTCAAAATTTGCACTCCGTCCCAGGGATGAAGTTGATATATATTCCTTAAGCGGTCCAATTGGTCCCACGTTTTCACTCCCCCTTTCTTTGGATTGGGCAACTCCTTGGACCATTTATCAATTTTCTCTGGGTCTGCCGGATCATGAACTAAATATTCTGCATACACCCTTTTCTTCATTTTTTTGGTTCCGCCCTCATCCACAGTCTCTTCTGATTTGACTACAACTCGTCTTTTCTTAAACGGGGCAAAGCGCACCCCTAATTCTTCATCCACCAACCCTGTATAGTCAGAGGATTCAGAATCCGTATCTATTCCTCGGTCATGTCTTCGGGTTTGCGCTTTTAATTTATCCAAACATGGGTACCCTTGGAATTGACCGATACATTTTTCTTTTCCTATTACTGTCTCTTGACCTAATGATTTTTTCCATTCTTTAATTTCACCTTTAAGATCTTTAACTTCCGCTTCCGACTTTTTAAGTTCAAATCTTTTCTGTCGCAGCTGTGCACAAACTGTTTGCAATTGGTCCTTTGTACTGGTCAGTTCTCGATCATGTTGGGAACGCATTATAATTTCATTCTGCTTTTGGATCTGTCCCATAACGGCTAGGGACCATCTAGTTCGCTCTTTATTTTTCATACGGGTCATTTTTTCCCAGACCCTTTTAATCTCGTCCAAGGACCATTGTCCTTTGGAGGTACCATATTTTTGTTCGATCTTAATACAGGTTTTAGATAAGTTGAATTATTGCTCTATGTATTCTTTCAACTGTTGCAGGATTTCATCTATCGAAACCTCAGGTGGTGCCTGCCCATCTTTTATAGTTGTAGGCAATTCTTTGTTCTTATCTCCTGCTGCCATAAAACTGATTTCTTTACTGGGGTCTCGAGTCGTAGGCTTTCCAGCCGATCAGTGGGTCGGTGATTAATTAACTAACACACCGCCGAAGTTAGACGTCTATGGGACCTCGAGCCGACTACCAACCGGAGGGTTCGCAAACCGGAGGCTTTCAGAATCACGTAGAAGGAGAGGCGAATTTAGACTTTTGACCGAGGACTTTTATAAAGAGGAGTCCTTACCTCAGTATGTAGGTCCGATGTCCAAAATTCAGTTTCTTTCCTCAGCGATCGTGTTCGTGACGCCAAAATTGTTAGATCTCTTAATTTCCAATGAAATACGAACTCCGGTTGTAGTTTTAATGTAATTTTATTCTGGCAGCAGCAACAAGCTCTTGGATTTAATCCAGGCCTTTGTCCTTCTGAGACCACATGGCCAAAATGGCTGTACTTATACCTGGTTCAATTTACAGAAAAGAACTCGCCTTCTTTGACCTTATTGGCTCAATTGATAGTCTGTTAACCTTTAATTGGCTCACTACCCAAAGGTCCTAAAATGTCAAGTTGATTGATGACTTAATGCAATGTAGTCTGTGTTTTTTTAAAACTGCAGCCAGGCTGCAGAGCTTGAATTCTCTATCAGTCCCACACAAGAGATTAGTGTGCAAAATTAAAGCACATGGTATTGGGGGTAATGTATTGACATGGATAGAGAACTGGTTGGCAGACAGGAAGCAGAGAGTAGGGATAAATAGGTCCTTCTCAGAATGGCAGGCAGTGACTGGTGGGATGCCGCAGGGCTCAGTGCTGGGACCCCAGCTATTTACAATATACATCAATGATTTATTTGATGGAACTGAGTGTAATCTCTCCAAGTTTGCAGACGACACAAAGCTGGGTGGTGGTGTGAGCTGTGAGGAGGATGCTAAGAGGCTGCAGTGTGATTTGGACAGGTTAGGTGGTGGGCACATGCATGGCAGATGCAGTATAATGTCGATAAATGTGAGGTTATCCACTTTGGTGGCAAAAACATGAAGGCAGAATATCTGAATGGCGGCAGATTAGGAAAAGGGGAGGTGCAACGAGACCTAGGTGTCATGGTACATCAGTCATTGAAAGTTGGCATGCAGGTACAGCAGCGGTGAAGAAGGCAAATGGCATGTTGGCCTTCAGAGCTAGGGAATTTGAGTATAGGAGCAGGGAGGTCTTAATGCAGTTGTACATCGCCTTGGTGAGGCCTCACCTGGAATATTGTGTTCAGTTTTGGTCTCCTAATCTAAGGTAGGACTTTCTTGCCATTGAGGGAGTGCAGCGAGGGTTCACCAAACTGATTCCCGGGATGGCGGGTCTGACATATGAGGAAAGACTGGATCGACTGTGCCTGTATTCACTGGAGTTTAGAAGCATGAGAGGGGATCTCATAGAAATATATAAAATTCTGACGGGACTGTACAGGTTAGATGCGGGAAGAATGTTCCTGATGTTGGGGAAGTCCAGAACCAGGGGACATAGTCTTAGGATAAGGGGTAGGCCATTTAGGACTAAGATGAGGAGAAACTTCTTCACTCAGAGAGTTGTTAACCTATGGAATTCCCTGCCGCAGAGAGTTGTTGATGTCAGTTCATTGGATATATTCAAGAGGGAGTTATATATGGTCCTTACGGCTAAGGGGATCAAGGGGTATGGAGAGAAAGCAGGAAAGGGGTACTGAGGGAATGATCAGCCATGATCTTATTGAATGGCGGTGCAGGCTCGAAGGGCCGAATGGCCTACTCCTGCACCTATTTTCTATGTTTCTATGTTTCTATGTTTGTCCGACACCACTTGACTTCGGACACTGCGTTTCCACAAAGAGGTTATCAGTGAGATATGCCAGCTCATCGGGGGAGATCTGCAGCCTGCCAGCGCCATCAGGACCGCACTGTCCGTCAATGTCAAAGTCACTGCGGCACTGTCGTTCTACGCGTCGGGTTCTTTTCAGGCCTCAGCTGGCGACATCTGTGGTATGTCTCAGCATGCCACACATTGCTGCTTTAGACAGGTCACTGAATCCCTGTACGCATGCAGGAGGGACTTTATCAGCTTCCCTATGACCAGGGAGGCTCAGACTGAGAGGGCTTTAGGCTTCTACCAAATTGTTAACTTACCCAAGGTGCAGGGAGCAATAGACTGTACGCACATCGCGACGCGAGCACCTTTTCAGGATGCAGAGGTTTTCAGGAACTGCAAGGGATTCCACTCCCTGAATGTGCAACTTGTTGTTGACTGTAGTGTGAGAACTGATACAATGAACTCCGTACTGTGAGCCAGTGACTTGGTGTAACCTGGTCAGTCTTTGATGGCTTCTAGAAGTGAAGATACACAGGTTATATACCGGGTCCAGCATGAGTCTACCTATGGCACTAGGACCTCCGACGGTAGTCCCACCTGGTGGTGGGCAGACCTTATGTATATGAATTACATCGACCACCAGCAAATTATTATGGCAGTACTGCTAAATTTCCGGGCAACATCCATGATGCTCACTTCCTGCGTGAGAGCATTGTATCTGACTTGTTTAACAATCAGCCACAAGGTCAATGCTGGATGCTTGGTGACAAAGGATATGGCCTCGCCACCTGGCTGATGACCCCCCTGCATAACACCCAGACAGAAGCCGAGAAGTGATACAACAAGAGTCACTCGCAATATCGTGGAGAAAAGCATTGGAGTGCTTAAGCAGTGCTTTAGATGCCTGGACCACACAGGAGGTGACCACCAAAACCACCCTGAGCAGGTAGCTCAATTCGTGGTGGTGTGCTCCATGTTGCACAACTTGGCTATCAGGAGGGGACAAAAATTGCCAGAAGGGTGTGACGGTCCACCTCAGGAGAGAGAGGAAGAGGAGGATGAGGAGGTGGATGCTGTCCTCGGGCCACACAATCAGGCTGAAGCTGAAGCCATGCCCCCGCCCCCCTGTAGACCACAGGAAAGGGCCCGTGGTGGCTACATAGCTGCAAGACGCTTACGTCAGGAGCTCATAAATGAGCGTTTTGCCTGAAAGAAGATTGGTGGTATTTACAAAGCTGACACACTGCTAGGTGTGCAGGTCATACATCAATGGTGTGCATCACCTTGGTGACAGTTAAAGTTTAAGTTGATTGAAGTTAGGTGTAATTATACCCTTTGATGTTAAGGAATCACCAGTGTGTAACGGTGCAGCTATCTGAGCCAATGCGCAACAAGGTTATGTTAAATAAAAAACATTTAAACCGACCATTTGTCTGAAATTATAAGTATATCTGTAAAAAACGACCCCCCCCCCACCCCCCCGCCCCCGCTTCTCATCCCCACCTCTACCCCTTCCCCTTCCCCTCCTGACTCCAAGCCGCCTGGCCGAGGAGCTCCTCAGGTGCTGCTTCATTGGGGGGGGGGGGAATGACGGCCGAACCGCTGCTTGGACGGATACGAGAGAGGCGGTCCCGAGGTGGAAACGTGCTCCGAGCCAGAAGCAAGATGTTGCTCCTGGTTCTCATGTGTGGTTGGTAATGGGGGTGCGGCACCTTGGGGTGCAGTGCCGCACTCTGGGACCATTGGGAGGCCTCTGCCACCAGTGTTCCTGGCTAACAGCTTCAGGGCCTCCTCCATCCCTTCCATGTTATATGTTATTTGTTGGACCAAAACTCAGTGCCAACTATGTTCTTGGTGCTTAGTAGGCTTTTTGCTGCTGGTGAATCTCCCTCGTGCCTCCCACAACAGCCAAACAAGCACACACCACACCCACACACGCCTTCAGTCCCTCTCTGCTTCCTTTCTCTCCATCTCCTCTTCTGCGCATGTAATGATGATCCCTGACGTCTTGAATCGTGGGAAACGAGCGTTGCCATGCCGTTTGCTAAGGATGGCGGCACATTACGGCAGGAGATCAGAGAGATTTAACACTAACGCCCATTTCAGATCGTTCGTGGTAATGGCCAATTTTTAAAATGGAGACTAGGGGCTTTGAAAATGGGCGACAAGCCGACAAACTGAAACCCCATTTTTACCGCCCACACCGGAAATACACTTTTTGCACAAAAGTGTAAAATTTAGCCCCATGGAGTTTTATCCTCTTTGAGTTTGATCAGTTTATTTAATATATCCCCTCTTTTTATTTTAAATGCACATATCTCATTACTAATCTCATCATCCTATGTCATGTCCAGCTGTTCTATCTCCCTGGTAAATACTGATGCGAAATAATTATTTAATATTTCTGCCATCTCTCTATCGTTATCCTGTCTACCCCTTAATAGCCCTATTTCCATCCCAACCTTCCTTTTTTTAATGATGTGCATGTAAAATATTTTACTATTTTGTTTTATGTTCCTTAATAATTTAATTTCATAGTCCCTCTTTGCCTTCCTAATTGTTTTTTTGACTTGTCTCCTTTCATCGATGTCCCGCCCGCAGCAGCCGAGGTTCCGCTGGAAATGGCTGTTTTCTGCGCGATTCCTCTGGAACCGCCCCTCTCTCGTTGAGGATCCACCCGCCCATGTCGCAGAGTCCCTCCCGCCGATGCTGGAAGTCAGATAATCGCCATTTTGATCACTTTTGCTGCACTCCCGCTGATCTGCCGTCTGCCAGAAGGACCGCGCTGGAAAAGCAGGTCTGAGCTGGGCGGTAGTGGGCCAGCAATTGCACATCGGACGGGAGGCAGCACTATTAGCGGCTTGAATCGGGAGGGTGGGAAGGAGGAAGGGCGGGAGCAGTGTGAGTGGTGTCAATCGGGAGATCGGGAAGAAGGCAGCACTATTTCGGCATCAATCGGGAGGACAGGAGCAGTGTGACTGGCGTCAATCAGGAGGAAGGGAGGCAGCAGTGTGAGCGGGCAGCAATTTGCACATCGGCTGGGAGGGAGAGAGGGAGAGATGGAGGCATTGGGGCAGCTCTGGCACTGGTTGGGAGTGCTGGTGGCCATCACATCACGGCAGCCAGTCGGATTCTGTACCATATCAATGGGACTGCTGGAAAGAAGTTCGGTCAATGTTGCATGATTTCCTTGCTGATGGTGATGTTTAAATTGGATGTGATAAAACCAACTGAAATATCTCTAAGCTAATGGAGGCTTTTTTGTTGCACCTTGTTGAAAGTCCTTCATTGCGAAGGCTAATGGCAAAGGGAAAATTATTATGAGTGACTGACAAGTGTTCAGCATCTCACATGTTATACATTCAAGCTGATTCATTAATTGTCTCACACAATGTACTGCAATGTAACTGATGACCATGTTATCTCAAGGGTGGCACTCCTCCATGTTTGGCCTCACAAAAAGAGGTTTGAAGCGCAAGCCTTAAGGGCTGCCCTGCAACATGGTAAACTAGAGTAATTGAATGGCAGCCTTCCTGCATTCATTGTCGTCTTGCGATGGCCTGATGACAGGACCCATTAAACACTGCAGTCAGATGTGGATGGGAAGCAGATGAAGCAGATGACCTGAGGGGCAGATGTGTGTTTCTTGCAATGCACCACACATGACGTTAAAATAACACATGCACAAACAGAGGGTCAACAATGTGAATGTATTTACAAGTGCACAATGACAAACATTACATAACATTATCACATATACATACCGTATATACTCGCGTATCCTACGATCTCACGTATCATGCGACCCCTAAATTTTCGTCCCCAAAACATGATTTTATCATATATCTCATGTATCATGCGAGTCACTTTTTTGAGATACCAGATGCCACTAGGCTAGGCTTTCAAACAAGTTTAACAAGTACCCAACACGTAACAAGTACCCTAACACATAACAACGATCGAATACAGACCTTAACAACCGAATCATGAAACATCGAGTGGATTCTGTTGTGAAAGCTGTTCGCGAATCGAACACCGACATAGCAATCATTCCAGCTGGATAGACTAGCGTCGTTCAGCCACTTGACGTATCCATTAATAAGCCATTTAAAGACAATATAAGAAAGAAATGGAATGACTGGATGATGGAAGGAGAGAAATCATTTACGAAGGGAGGGAATATGAAGGCTCCGGATTTGCCTCTATTGTGTTTGCGGATAAAAGAAGCATGGGCTGAGATAGATGGAGATTTGATTGTTAAAGCCTCTAATAATG
The DNA here is from genome assembly GCF_044704955.1 of Pristiophorus japonicus. NCBI lineage: Eukaryota > Metazoa > Chordata > Chondrichthyes > Pristiophoridae > Pristiophorus > Pristiophorus japonicus. Next base: position 292,620,294 of record NC_091978.1, read on the forward strand.
CAGCAAACTTCAGAGGGAGTTGTGGGTGGCGATCTCTAGACCACAGCAAAGATACAGTACAAGTGACAATAGAGGCTGCAATCCAGCCCAGGAGATACCTGCCGAGATTCAGCGTGGATACGGTCTGCTTAACAGCCTAACAGCCTAATCTTGGCCAGCACTTCACACCCGCAAATTTTGTATCTCGCGTATCATGCTACCCCCCAAATTTAGGTTACAATTTAGGTCTTCAAAAGTCGCATGATACGCGAGTATATACGGTACATTTAGATGAGGAAGCAACACCCACTTCTCTACCCAGCACCACCACCTTTCTTCCCCCTCCTTGCTGCCATGCCCACTTTCCTCTTCCTCCCCATGCCTACACAATGGAGTGGCCCTCCCCTGCCACTCACTGCCCTTGGTTCAGGAGGTTGTGCAGGAGGGCAGCACGATATGTGTAGACGTGTGCGTCTCGGTGACAACGTAGGGCGCGGGACTGAAGGTGCCGGGATCTCCTGCTCCTCCGCAACTTGTGTGCTTTGAGGGTGTGGAGTCGGGTGCTTGCACCATGCATGCAGAAGCCATCTCCTGCCTTATGGTCTCGACGCTTTCTGATGTGCGCTCCAACACTGTGAGGAGGCGCTCCATCCTTTCATCGTGCTGCTGAGTGATTGTGGCGATGCTGGCAGCTATCCCAGCCAAGGTCTGCTGCATCTCGCTACCTCCCTCCACACCAGTGGTTGATAGCTGCACCATCTGGCTCAATAGAGCGATCCGTCCTGCTGCTGCTGGGTGCTGGGGCTTTGCTTCCCTTTATGTCATGGACTGTGCGCTTGCTTGAGCTTGCTTGAGTGGAATCTGTTGGAAACTCCAGGAAATCTAAGCCCGACGCCAATGTTCTGCGGACACTTGGCTGACATGGCAGGAGGCTGATGTCAGGCACTTCTGGATCCTCCAGGTGAAGGTGCACAAATATGGGTCCTTCTCCCTCCTCTCTCTCCTGTTCTTCCTGGCCCTGGGTGGCAGAGGTGGGAGCGATGGACATGCGTGATGTGGGCTGGGGGTGCAGGAAGGATCCGGTATCCTCGGGTGTGGAGAACATCGGGGTAGAAACATAGAAACATAGAAAGTAGGTGCAGGAGTAGGCCATTCAACCCTTCGAGCCTGCACCACCATTCGATAAGATCATGGCTGATTATTCCCTCAGTACCCCTTTCCTGCTTTCTCTCCATACCCCTTGATCCCCTTAGCCGTAAGGGCCATATCTAACTCCCTCTTAAATATATCCAATGAACTGGCATCAATCTGCGGCAGGGAATTCCACAGGTTAACAATTCTCTGAGTGAAGAAGTTTCTCCTCATCTCAGTCCTAAATGGCCTACCCCTTATCCTAAGACTGTGTCCCCTGGTTCTGGACTGCCCCAATATTGGGAACGATCTACCCGCATCTAACCTGTCCCGACCCGTCAGAATCTTGTATGTTTCCATGAGATCCCCTCTCATCCTTCTAAACTCCAATGTATAAAGGCCCAGTTGATCCAGTCTCTTCTCATATGTCAGTCCAGCCATCCCGAGAATCAGTCTGCTGAACCTTCGCTGCACTCCCTCAATAGCAAGAACGCCCTTCCTCAGATTAGGAGACCAAAACTGAACACAATATTCCAGGTGAGGCCTCACCAAGGCCCTGTACAACTGCAGTAAGACCTCCCTGCTCCTATACTCAAATCCCCTAGCTATGAAGGCCAACATACCATTTGACTTCTTTACCGCCTGCTGCACCTGTATGCCAATTTTCAATGACTGATGAACCATGACACCCAGGTCTCGTTGCATCTCCCCTTTTCCTAATCTGCCACCATTCAGATAATATTCTGTCTTCGCGTTTTTGCCCCCAAAGTGGATAACCTCACATTTATCCACATTATACTGCATCTGCCATGCATTTGCCCACTCACCTAACCTGTCCAAGTCACCCTGCAGCCTCTTAGCGTCCCTCTCACAGCTCACACCGCCACCCAGTTTAGTGTCATCTGCAAACTTGGAGATATTACACTCAATTCCTTCATCCAAATCATTGATGTATATTGTAAAGAGCTGGGGTCCCAGCACAGAGCCCTATGGCACTCCACTCGTCACTGACTGCCATTCTGAAAAGGACCCGTTTATCCCGACTCTCTGCTTCCTGTCTGCCAACCAGTTCTCTATCCACGTCAGTAGATTACCTCCAATACCATATGCTTTGATTTTGCACATCAATCTCTTGTGTGGAACCTTGTCAAAAGCCTTTTGAAAGTCCAAATACAACACATCCACTGGTTCTCCCTTGTCCACTCTACTAGTTACATCCTCAAAAAATTCCAGAAGATTTGTCAAGCATGATTTCCCCTTCATAAATCCATCCCATCACTGCTTTCCAAATGCGCTGCTATTTCATCCTTAATAATTGATTCCAACATTTTGCCCACCACTGATGTCAGGCTAACCAGTCTATAATTACGCGCTTTCTCTCTCCCTCCTTTCTTAAAAAGTGGTGTTACATTAGCTACCCTCCAGTCCATAGGAACTGATCCAGAGTCGATAGACTGTTGGAAAATGATCACCAATGCATCCACTATTTCTAAGGCCACTTCCTTAAATATTCTGGAATGCAGACTATCAGGCCCCAGGGATTTATCGGCCTTCAATCCCATCAATTTCCCTAACACAATTTCCCGCCTAACAAGGATATCCTTCAGTTCTTCCTTCTCACTAGACCCTCGGTCTCCTAGTACTTTCGGAAGGTTATTTGTGTCTTCCTTCGTGAAGACAGAACCAAAGTATTTGTTCAATTGGTCTGCCATTTCTTTGTTCCCCATTATAAAATCACCTGAATCCGACTGCAAGGGACCTATGTTTGTCTTCACTAATCTTTTTCTCTTCACATATCTATAGAAGCTTTTGCAGTCAGTTTTTATGTTCCCGGCAAGCTTCTTCTCGTACTCTATTTCCCCCCTCTTAATTAAACCCTTTGTCCTCCTCTGCTGAATTCTAAATTTTTCCCAGTCCTCAGGTTTGCTGCTTTTTCTGGCCAATTTATATGCCTTTTCCTTGGATTTAACACTATCCTTAATTTCCCTTGTTAGCCACGGTTGAGCCAGCTTCCCCGTTTTATTTTTACTCCAGACAGGGATGTACAATTGCTTAAGTTCATCCATGTGATCTTTAAATGTTTGCCATTGCCTATCCACCGTCAACCCTTTAAGTATCATTTGTCAGTCTACTCTAGCGAATTCACGCCTCAAACCATCAAAGTTACCTTTCCTTAAGTTCAGGACCCTAGTTTCTGCATTAACTGTGTCATTCTCCATCCTAATAAAGAATTCTACCATGTTATGGTCACTCTTCCCCAAGGGGTCTCGCACAACAAAATTGCTAATTAGTCCTTTCTCATTACACATCACCCAGTCTAGGATGGTCAGCTCCCTGGTTGGTTCATCGACATATTGGTCGAGAAAACCATCCCTAATACACTCCAGGAAATCCTCCTCCACCGCATTGCTACCTGTTTGGTTAGCCCAATCAATATGGAAATTAAAGTCACCCATGATAACTGCTGTACCTTTATTGCATGCATCCCTTATTTCTTGTTTGATGCTGTACCCAACCTTACTATTGTTGTTTAGTGGTCTGTACACTAGCGTTTTCTGCCCCTTGGTATTCCACCCATACCGATTCCACATCATCCAAGCTAATGTCCTTTCTTACTATTGCATTAATTTCCTCTTTTAACCAGCAATGCCACCCCGCCTCCTTTTCCTTTCTGTCTATCCTTCCTGAATGTTGAATACCCCTGGATGTTGAGTTCCCAGCCTTGGTCACCCTGGAGCCATGGCTCCGTGATGCCAATTACATCATATCCATTAACTGCTACCTGCACAGTTAATTCGTCCACCTTATTCCGAATACTCCTCGCATTGAGGCACAGAGCCTTCAGGCTTGTCTTTTTAACACACTTTGCCCCTTTAGAATTTTGCTGTAATTTGACCCTTTTTGCTTTTTGCCTTAGGTTTCTCTGCCCTCCACTTTTACTTTTCTTCTTTCTATCTTTTGCTTCTGCCCCCATTCTATTTCCCTCTGTCTCCCTGCATAGGTTCCCATCCCCCTGCCATATTAGTTTAACTCCTCCCCAACAGCATGAGCAAACACTCCCACTAGGCCATTGGTTCCGGTCCTGCCCAGGTACAGACCGTCCAGTTTATACTGGTCCCACCTCCCCCAGAACCGGTTCCAATGTCCCAGGAATTTGAATCCCTCCCTCCTGCACCACTCCCCAAGCCACGTATTCATCTGAGCTATCCTGCAATTCTTACTCTGACTAACATGTGGCACTGGTAGAAATCCTGAGATTACTACTTTTGAGGTCCTACTTTTTAATTTAGCTCCTAGCTCCCTAAATTCATCTTGTAGGACCTCATCCCTTTTTTTTAACCTATATCATTGCACCACGACAACTGGCAGTTCACCCTCCCTTTTCATAATGCCCTGCACCTGCTCCGAGACATCCTTGACCCTTGCACCAGGGAGGCAACATACCATCCTGGAGTCTCGGTTGCGGCCGCAGAAACGTCTATCTATTCCCCTTACAATTGAATCCCCTATCACGAGAGCTCTCCCACTCTTTTTCCTGCCCTCCTGTGCAGCAGAGCCAGCCACGGTGCCATGAACTTGGCTGCTGCTGCCCTCCCCTGGTGAGTCATCCCCCTCAACAGTACCCAAAGCGGTGTATCTGTTTTGCAGGGGGATGACTGCAGGGGACCCCTGCACTACCTTCCTTGCACTGCTCTTCCTGTTGTTCACCCATTCCCTATCTGGCTGTGTATCCTTTACCTGCGGTGAGACCAACTCACTAAATGTGCTATTCACGTCATTCTCAGCATTGTGGATGCTTCAGAGTGAATCCACCCGCAGCTCGAGTGCCGCAATGCGGTCTGTCAGGAGCTGCAGCCAGATACACTTCCCGCATACGTAGTCGTCAGGGACACCGGAAGCGTCCTTGATTTCCCACATAGTACAGGAGGAGCATAACACATGTCTGAGCTCTCCTGCCATGACTTAACCTTTAGATAAACTTAAATTGGCAACAACAATGCTAAAGGTTACTTACTGATATGGAAAAGAAAAAGAAAAACTACTCACCAATCACTAGCCAATCACTTACCCCCTTGGTTGTGACATCACCTTTCGATTTCTTTCTACTTCTTTTTGCCTTCTGCCCCTGCTGCAGCTGCACCGGCTGGGCCTTTATAGGCCTCACCCACGCTGCTGCTCCGCCTCTCCAACTGCCGCCGATCCCCGGACTCCCGCTGGGCCTTTATAGGCCTCACCCACGCTGCTGCTCCGCCTCTCCAACTGCCGCCGATCCCCGGACTCCCGCTGGGCCTTTATAGGCCTCACCCACGCTGCTGCTCTGCCTCTCCGACTGCCGCCGATCCCCGGACTCCCGCTGGGCCTTTATAGGCCTCACCAACGCTGCTGCTCTGCCTCTCCGACTGCCGCCGATCCCCGGACTCCCGCTGGGCCTTTATAGGCCTCACCAACGCTGCTGCTCTGCCTCTCCAACTGCCGCCGATCCCCGGACTCCCGCTGGGCCTTTATAGGCCTCACCAACGCTGCTGCTCTGCCTCTCCAACTGCCGCCGATCCCCGGACTCCCGCTGGGCCTTTATAGGCCTCACCAACGCTGCTGCTCCGCCTCTCCGAGTGGGAAATGCTGGGGTGTGACGGCTTCTGGGAAGGCCAGAGGTTGATGGTCTCCCTAGATCCGTGGTGTCCGAGTCAGCATCTACAAGTAGAGCACAAAATTTCAGTCTGTAGTGGGGGGGGGGGGCGGAGGGGCGGTGGTGGTGAAAGTGAGTTGTGAGCCGTTCCATCTCACATTATGCCAGCAAGGAGTCCCATCCCTACATGTCCACACCAATAATGGGCAACAAAGTCTACGGTCAACTGCAAATGCCTTAACATTGCAAGCACTTTCATGCCATGACCATCGCTGACACCAGCGATGAGTGTAGCCTTACCCTGCGGTAGCACCGGATCTGCAGAAACGTTTGTGCTTGGAATGCGGCGATGTCCCACCAATGCCAACGCACACTCCTCCAGCCTGGTCAATTCCACCGCATCTTGTGGGCCCCCTCCGGTCGCACTCAGGCTTGCCTGTTTGGTTGCTTGTTTTCTCTACACAAAGAAACGTTACAGCCTTTACCCCCTTTGCTCATGCCCCCCACACACACTCCCACACACACACACACACACATCTTGCGCACAACCTTTTGGCCTTGGACAGGAGGGGCCGAATAAATTTGTACTCACTTTAGCTGCCGCCACCAAATCGTTCCAACATTTGCGGCATTAGTCCCCATCCCGCTCTACATTGCCTGTTGCATTGACCATCTGACCTATGTCCATCGCCCATCCCGGGTGAGTTCGCTGTACCTGTGCTCCACCTCTGTCACTAGCTCCTCCAACTCCTGTTCATTGAACCACGGATCTCTGGGCCTGGTTCTGGCAGTCATCATTGATGCATTCTCGCCACTCATCCTCTATCATGAGAGGAATGGCTGCTGAACAGTTTGATTATAAATTTGTCACATGACCCCTCTCCAACTCAGACTGGTCCCTCTCCAATGCCACCTCTGCTCTCTAACCTCCAACTCTCTCCTCTCTCTCTCTCCTCTCCTCTCTTCTTCCTCTCTCTCTCCTCTCTCTCCCTCTTCTCTCTCTGCTCTCTCCTCTATATTCTTTATTTCTCCTCTCCTCTCTCTCTTCTCTTATCTTCTCTTCTCTGTATCCTCTCCTCTGTATCCTCTGCTCTCTTCTCTGTCTCCTGACTCTCTCTCCTGTCTCTCTCTCCTGGCTCTCTCCTCTCCTCTCCTCTCCCCTCACTGGTGAAATTGAGTGGTGTCCTTTTTATGGCCCTAAGCACTTACTCAATTAGCGTGCAAGGGCCACAAAAGGACTACAACAGTTTACAATTTTTAAAAATGCCTAAATCCCGCGCATGCGCAGTGGAGGCCCTCTGAAAAAACTCGAGTGGAGAGGTCTCCACCTGACGCATTCTGATGATGCTTGCCACCGAGTCCCGCTCCCGCTAACGTCCGCTGTCCTTCCCGTTGCTGCCCACACAACGGTGACCAAAGTGGCTCCCGACAGGACCCGGTGACAGCGGGTGCCAAAAACGGACCTCCCGCCAAGTGGCCGCCGAGAAATGGGCGACCACCAAAGTCGGCCCCTAATCTCTTCATAGTCTCCCTTCTCATTCACTCCCCTGCTGTCTTTGTACTTAATGTATGCCCCTTTCCTTACCCTCAATTGTTCCCTTATGGCTTTATTCATCCATGGAATCTCATTAGTGTTTAGTTTGTTCCTTCCTTTTAGCAGAATATATTGTTCCTGCACGATGTTGTACACCGTTTTAAATGTTTCCCATTGCTATTCTACATCGTTGTTTGCCAATATTGTTGCCCATTTTATTTTCCCAAGGTCTATTCTCAGCCCCTCAAAGTCATTTTTTCTCAAATCTCTTACCCTGGTTTTCATCATACTTACGTCCTTCTCAATTATCATCGTAAAGTGTATTATATTATGGTCATTATTATCTAGATTTTCTCCTACTTTTACTTCTCTTATCTGCTCTGGTTCATTCCACATTGCCAGATCCAATAGCGAATCCTCCCTTGTTGGGCTTTTTACCTACTGGGGTAGAAAGGAATCTTGTACACATTGTACGAACTCCATTCCCTTATCCCCTTTACCTACCTCTTATGTCCAATTAATATCAGGGTAGTCAAAATCCCCCATAATTATTATTCTGTTTTTACTCATTTTTCTAATTTGTCTGCACATTTCTTCCTCCATCTCCCTTCCACTCTTAGGTGGTCTGTAGACTACACCTATTAGTGTAATTAATCCTTTATTATCTTTTATCTCATCCATATGGATATTATTTTTATCTTGCTGAAAGCTGCGTTAATTTTTTCTACTGCCATTATGTTATCCCTACACTCCCTTCCCCTTTTCCCTCGCTATCACTTTTAAATATGTTATACCCCGCACTGTTTACTTCCATGTCCTGATTTTTCTGCAGTCATATCTCAGTAATCCCAACTATGTCTGGTTCCTTGCAACGCTGATTGCCTCCAGCTCCCCTGTTTTATTACTACACAGACAGTTTTACTCATTTTTAATAGGATTTCCTCTCACTTTATGTTTAACCATCTTTTTGGACTCCTGGGGGTAGAAATTCACCTTCGCAAGAAACGAGTCGCATCTACTGTTTTCCCGTGTTTTTACTGCTGCGAAGGATGAGGTGGCCTCTTGTGCAAAATTCAGCTCTTTGTCTTTTTTTCCGAGCGGAATGGAAGTCGGTCATAATAGGGACGGAAATGGTGCGGAGAGCAGAAGATCGGTCATAAGAGGGGTGGAAGTGAAGGTGGGACAGACTCTCCGCTGCTGTTAGTCATCAGCGTAGTGCTGATGACATCATCACGCTGGCGCGTCACCATATCTCTCCCGTTCACTTAAAGGGAAGAGCTGTTGTGAGTGCTGCGATTATTTTAGTTAGGTCTACTGGGCCACCAGGGAGGGTTTCGGCTAGGCCAGCAGCCTGGCAGCCAAGAAGGGGTGCCAGGCTGCCTGATGGTGGTCCGACCAAACCCGTGGGCATAATTGTCAGGCCGAACTGGTAGTCGGCCGACAAATAAAAACAAGATGGTGGCCGCTGCAGTGCGACCTCCTCTTTAATGGCGTCCACACCGCCATTTTGCACACACTGCAAACACAGTACACTGACAGAAAAAACTGTCGGGGGCACCACACGGCGGCTGCAAGATTTTTTAACCTGAATTTTGCTTGTGGGATGGGACAGCGGCGGTGCGCGCTTTGATGACGCACTTAGGAGGGTTCAGCATCAGTGGGGCAGAAGTGGGGCAAAACCACCGGTAAAACCACCGAAGACAATTTCACGAGTGGTGGCCACTCGACAGAAAATTGGCGGCCATTCGACACCGCTGCGTGGCCGCTGCATTCTGGCAGTAACAGGCCTTATGAGGAGGCTGAATTTTGGCTCCCTGTTCTATTTATTCTTTCCTCTGCTCTTTTTTCCTGTTTTCTTTATGTTTAGGCTGGTTATGTTTCTTGTAGATCCCTCCCCCCATCTTACTAGTTTAAAGCCTTTGCCACTTCCCTATTTACCCTTTCCACAAGGACACGCGTCCTAACCCGGTTCAGGTGGAGCCTGTCCCATCGGTACAGCTCCTTCCTATCCCAGAACTGGAGCTAGTGTCCAATGAAAAGTATCATGTATTCAACTGTCATTGTAACCCATGTATAAACTGACCTAAGTTGTACACCGTGAGAACACTGACCACTAGGTGGTGAACTTGTGAGAGACACTCCTAACCTGGACTTTCAGGTATAAAAGGGGAAGCTCCACCCATCTTCATCACTTCAGTGCTGGAGAATAAAGGTTACTGGTCACAAAGTGACCTTCTCTCTAGTATGGGCCTCGTGTGCATTTGTACTGTTTGTAAGGACATATTATTGGCAACGAGAAACTGGGATTTAAACCACACAAACATGGCCACTAGCAGCACAGACGAGAGGTACTGTGTTGGTGATGATTGGGACGATTTTATTGAGAGACTACAGCAAAATTTCGTCACTAAGGAATGGCTGGGACAGGATTCGGCCGACAAACGCAGGGATCATCTCTTGACGGCTTGTGGATCCAGGACCTGTTCCCTGATGAAGGACCTTCTAGCGCCAGAGGAGCCGGCTGACAAGACTTTTGAAGAGCTCAGTAAGTTGATTGGGAAAACCTTAAACCGGCGAGCAGCATGCACATGGCGAGACACCGGTTTTACACGCACCGGCGGCGAGAAGGGCAAAGCATTCCAGACTTCGTGGCAGACCTCCGGTGACTGGCGAGCCTATGTAAGTTCCAGGATGCATGCAGAGCGGAGATGCTGTGAGACTTTTTTATTGAGGGCATCGGGCATGCTGGGGTTTTCAGGAAACTGATTGAGACCGAAGACTTGACCCTGGAAACGGCGGCTTTGATGGCCCAGACATTTATCTCAGGGGAGGAAAAGACCAGAATGATGTTTGACAAAAATCTTGGTTTAAATGCAGTAAATGGACAAGGAGTCAATATTGTTAACACGACACACTGTTCTCCAGGCAGACAGGGGAAATCGGATATGCCCGAGCATGTAGTCGAAACCAAAGGAGGAATTCAACAGAGACAATGGCTAGCTGAACGGTGATTCATGCCATCGCAAGGGACAATGCGGCCAGTAATGGGGCCTTCAACACCTGTCAATGGTGCGTTTAAGGACAGTTACAGAGACAGTCAGAGACGATCGACTGGTAATGGACCTTTTGTTTCCAACAACGGCTCATGTTGGAGGTGTGGAGGCAAACACACAGCCAGAGCTTGCAGGTATCAGCAATATACCTGCAGAAATTGCAACGCCAGCGGTCACTTGACACGTATGTGCAGGAAGCCTGCAGCCAGGTTGATGTACGAGGAAGACGGGTCCGATGTAAGCCCTACGAGGCCAAATGGACACTGGGGGAAATCGCTGGAAGCTGAAGTTCAGCGAGTTCATGTGGAGCACATATACAGTTCATACACCAGGACGCCACCCATAACGATAAAAGTGCTCCTCAATGGCATCCCAGTATCAATGGAGCTAGACACGGGGGCCAGCCAGTCCCTGATGAGTATCAAACAGTTCGACAAGTTATGGGTGTCCAAGGCCAGGAGGCCAAAATTATTGCCGACTGACGCACAGCTACAGACATATACAAAGGAGATCATTCCAGTGCTAGGCAGCGCCATGGTAGTCGTGACCCACAAAGATTCCGAGAACAGGTTGCCACTCTGGATTGTCCCAGGGGATGGTCCCGCACTGCTGGGGAGGAGTTGGCTTGCTGTCATGAACTGGAAATGGGGCGATGTCAATGCAATTTCTTCTGTGGAGCGAATATCATGCTCACAGGTCCTGGACAAATTTGACTCATTATTTCAACCCGGCATTGGCACTTTCATGGGGGCCAAGGTAGTGATTCACATAAACCCGGACACCTGGCCAGTACACCACAAGGCCAGAGCGGTGCCGTACGTGATGCGGGAAAAGATAAAAGGCGAATTGGACCGCCTGCTGAGGGAAGGCATCATCTCGCCAGTCGAATTCAGTGACTGGGCGAGCCCGATTGTGCCGGTGCTCAAGGTGGATGGGTCGGTCAGGATATGTGGTGATTACAAGGCCACCATCAATCGGGTGTCACTCAAGAGCAGTACCCGCTACCAAGAGCGGAGGACCTCTTTGTGACGATATCCGGTGGCAAACTTTTTTCAAAATTGGACTTGACCTCAGCTTACATGACCTAGGAGCTGGCGAGTGAGTCGAAGAAGCTGACCACCATCACGGCACACAAGGGGTTGTTTGAGTACAACAGGTGTCCGTTCGGGATTCGCTCGGCCGCCGCGATCTTTCAACAAAACATGAAAAGTCTCCTCAAGTCGATTCCAAGGATGGTGGTTTTTCAAGACGACATCCTCATCAATGGGTTGCGATACTGAAGAACACCTCCACAACCTGGAGGAGATGCTACGCAGAATGGACCGGGTAGGTCTGCGACTGAAAAAGGCGAAGTGCATCTTCCAAGCTCCAGAGGTAGAATTCCTGGGGATGAAGGTAGCAGCAGACGGGATCAGACCTACTGCGTCCAAAACGGAAGCGATCCAGAGAGCACCCAGACCCCGTAACACGACAGAGCTGCGTTCGTTCCTGGGGCTCCTGAACTATTTTGGTAACTTTCTTCCCAAATTGAGCACACTGTTAGAGCAGCTACACGTGCTCCTACGCAAAGGTCGCGAATGGGTCTGGGGGGACAGCCAGGGAAGGGCTTTTGATTGAGCACGAAATTTGTTATGCTCCAACAATCTGTTAACGCTATATGACCCATGTAAGAAACGTGTTTTAACGTGCGATGCGTCGTCCTATGGTGTCGGGTGTGTGTTGCAGCATGTTAATGCCAAGGGTCAGTTATAGCCGGTGGCTTATGCCTCCAGAAGTCTGTCCCAGGCAGAAAGGGGCTATGGGATGGTAGAAAAGGAGGCGCTTGCATGTGTATATGCAGTAAAAAAAATGCACTAGTACCAGTTTGGCAGGAAATTTGAGCTGGAGACAGGTCACACACCCCTAACGTCCCTTTTGGCCGACAACAAGGCCATAAATGTAAATGCGTCAGCCCGCATACAGAGGTGGGCATTCGCGTTAGCCGCCTATGACTATACAATTCGGCACAGACCGGGCACTGAAAACTGTGCTGATGTACTCAGCAGGCTCCCACTAGCCACCACCGAGGGGGCAACGGAGCATGCTGGGTCATGGCTGTTGAAGCTTTCGAAAGCGAAGGTTCACTTGGGGCAGCCCGTCAGATCAAAGTCTGGACAAATAGAGATCCGCTACTGTCTTTAGTCAAGAAATGTGTCCTGAATGGGGACTGGGCAGCCTTGTACAGGGCATGCCCTGAGGAATTTAAACCATTTCACAGGCGCAAGGATGAACTCTCGATTCAGGCTGATTGCCTACTATGGGGAAACCAAGTAGTCATGCCCCAGATGGGCAGAGAGGTGTTCATCCGAGAACTCCACAGTGAGCACCCGGGCATTGTCATGATGAAGGCAATTACTAGGTCACACGTTTAGTGGTTAGGGATAGATGCAGACCTGGAACTTTGTGTTCGCAGATGCAACACGTATGCCCAGTTGGGCAATGCGCCTAGGAAAGTCCCCCTTAGCCCCTGGTCCTGGCCCGCCAAGCCATGGTCACGCATCCATGTGGACTACGCAGGTCCTTTCATGGGAAAAATGTTATTGGTTGTAGTAGACGCCTAATCCAAATGGATCGAGTGTGACATTCTCTATTCAAGCACATCCTCTGCCACGGTAGCAAGTTTACGGGCAATGTTCGCCGCCCATGGTCTACCGGATGTCTTGGTCAGCGACAATGGCCTGTGCTTTACAAGCATTGAGTTCCAGGACTTCATGGCAGGAAATGGAATTAACCATGTCAGAATGGCACCGTTCAAGCCGGCCTCAAACGGCCAGGCGGAACGAGCAGTGCAGATAATCAAACAGGGGATGCTCAGAATCCAAGGGGGTTCCCTACAAAGCCATTTATCACGCCTCCTGTTGGCCAATAGATCCCGACCACACTCGCTCACCCCACCCGCAGAGCTGCTAATGAAAAGGACGCTCAAAACCAGGTTATCCCTCATACACCCCACCATGAAAGAAATTGTTGAGAGCAGGCGCCGGTCACAACGTGACTACCATGACGGGAATGCGAGGGCGCGATGTATTGATGTCAATGATCCTGTCTTTGTCCTCAACTACGCTGCAGGGCCCAAATGGCTCACAGGCACTGTGATTGCCAAAGAGGGGAATAGGATTTTGGTAGTTAAACTTACCAATGGACAAATCTGCCGCAAACACGTGGATCAAACAAAAAGTAGGTTCAGCAACCCCATAGAAGAAGCAGAGGAAGAACACGATGTAGAGTTCACTCCACCACAGGTGACCGTACACCAGGACCAAGTGGAGGAGAGCCCAGTCACTGTGGGTAGTCCGGACAGACCTGAGGCACCGCAAACAGCAGACACTCAGGCCAGCGCCCAACAACCGGAGCCCCAACTCAGGCTACAAGGGAGCGTAAACCACCAGAGAGACTTAACCTGTGATCCCAATAAGACTTTGGCAGGGAGGTGATGTCATTGTAATCCATGTATAAACTGACCTAAGTTGTACACCGTGAGAACACTGACCACTAAGTGGTGAACTTGTGGGAGACACTCCTAACCTGGACTTTCAGGTATAAAAGGGGAAGCTCCACCCAACTTCATCACTTCAGTGCTGGTGAATAAGTGTTACTGGTCACAGAGTGACCTTCTCTCTAGTATGGGCCTTGTGTGCATTTGTACTGTATAGTAAGGACATATTAAAAAGGAACCCCTCTTCCCACACCAGCCCTTTAGTCACATGTTAATTCGCCGGATCTGTCTGCTTCTATGCCAATTTGCACAAGGCTCGGGCAATAATCCAAAGATTATTACCCTTGAGGTCCTGCTTTTTAATTTATAACCTAACATCTGTTACTCTTTCAGCAGGACCTCCTCCCTGTTCCTACTTATGTCATTTGTTCCAACATGGACCACGACAACTGGATTTACCCCCTCCCTTTTCAAGTTCCTCTCCAGCCACCATGAGATATCCCTTACCCTGGCACTGGGTAGGCAACACACCCTCCGGGATTCTCCTTTTTGGCTGCAGAGTGTCTATCCCCCTAATTATAGAGTCCCCTATCACTACCATATTTCTATTCTGCTCTTCCCCCCCCTTGGACAGCCTTGTGAGTCACAGTGCCTTGGTCTATATTGTGGCTGTCCTCCCTGCAGTCTCCCTCCTTGCTGTCACAGATCTCGTACCTGTTGGACAGGACTTGTGTCTGTGGGACCTCCTTCTCAAACTCTCCTAAGTCCCTGCTACCTGTCTCCCTAACAATCACACCCTCCCTTTCCTGAACCTGTGCTTTCCTCTGGGGTGTGACTGCATTCTGGATAAAACTGTCCTGAAATTCCTCCCCCTCCCTAATGTTTCGAGTGTCTCTAACTCGCACTCTAACTCAAAGATGCTGAGCCAGAGTGACTGAAGGCAGAGACACTTCCTACAGATGTGGGAACCTGGGACAGTCTCACTGTTCACTGTCCACAAACTCCTCCATACTGCAGTTAAAGTTTTTAATCAAACGATTATTTATAGTTACATTAATTATTTAGTTTATCTAGTTAAGGGAATATTTAATAACTTACTAGTTATTGTTCCCCAGCTCTTAATTTAAAGAAAACATGAACTGTACAACTTACCCACCAATCACCTACCTGCTGTCCTGTGACGTCACTCCTTGTTTTTTGTTGCGTTAAGGTCCGTTCTGTCCCGCTCTTTATATCGTTCCTCTCAGCTGATACTCCTGCTCTTTATATCCGCATAAGGAATATGGAAGGAGCATTGGAAAGGTTGGCGTTATTATACAAAGTGAAAAATATGAATACCCAAAGTCAGAGGGCTGCACCCCGCTTTACAGATGCTTCGCTGCATATTCTGGTCGAGACAGTAAGAGCATGCATGGAGGTCCTCTTTCCAGCAGATGGGTATAAGAGATCTCCCCAAGAGACCAAAAGGCCTGGCTGGAAATAGCAGAGGAGATCAGGAGTAGGAAGTTCATGAGGAGAACCTGGATCCTGTGCAGGAAGAGATTCAATGATCTGATGAGATCAGGAAAGGTGAGTGCAAAGCCACACTCATCTTCACCCTGATATGCCTGTCACCACATCCCCATCACTCTGCCTTCCCAAGCCTACTCTTGCACATCAATCCTCAAACCAACATACCTTCCAGGTCCACCCATCCCTCTCTCTCTATTGGGTAGCACACTCGCCTCTAAGCCAGAAGGTTGTGGGTTCAAGTCCCACTCCAGGGATTTGAGCACAAAAAGAATCTAGGCTGACACTCCAGCATAGTGCTGAGGGAGTCTGCACTGTCGGAGGTGCCGTATTTCAGTTGAGACATTAAACCGAGGTCCCGTCTGTTCTCTCAAGTAAAAGATCCCATGGCATTATTTCAAAGAAGAGCAGGGGAGTTATCCCCGGTATCCTGGCCAATATTCCAAGACAATATGTCCTCAATCAACACAACAAAAAAACAGATTATCTGGTTATCACATAGCTGTTTGTGGGAGTTTGCTTGTTCGCAAATTGGCGGCCGCGTTTCCTACATTATAACAGTGACTACACTCCAAAAGTACTTCATTGGCTGTAAAGAACTTTGAGACATCCGGTGGTCATGAAAGACGCTATATGATTCCAAGTCTTACTTTCTTTTTTTTACTCACATCCCCATCTGACGAACTAACCTTAACCTCACCCTCATCCTAATGCAATCATAGCAAGTAATACCACAGAAGGAGGCTATTTGGCATTGGCACCCCACTCCCTCATAGTCATCCTCTACAAATGTAACCCATCCATACCTTACACTCATTCCATCAGTCTCACTCAAACTTCTCTTCTTTCCCTCCTTGCAGGAGAAAAGAGCCCACAACATAGCGGCAGGTACAAAACCCGAGGTGCCCTCAAATCTTTCTTCACCTAACAGCAGCTGAGGAGGGAGCGCTGGAGATCTCAGAAGCTGAAGAGACACTGGCGGTGGGAAATGGAGGGAGGGGGACATTCCAGCAACCTGGTAACAGAATCATATCTCATAAAGCGACATGACATACAACAGTCACTCATATGGTGACTTGATGTCAGCAGTTAATGAAATGTCATCATGTGCATAATGGTAGTGTAAAGTCCTTTCCCTGCAATACAGATTCACACGAGGCACATACTGAAGTCAAGGTCACTCAGGACCTGCACCTTTATTACACAGCTCTCGAATGGCACACTTGCCTGAGACCTGTCCGGGACAAGTATCCAGTGTCTCCTGCAAGTGCACCCCTGGTGGTAAGGTAAGCTTGTGGTTACAGGTCATCCCTAGTTACAGTCATGTATAGCATGGTAAGATACAGTTATGTACAGTAGTGTGAGATACATGACATCACCCTCCCCCAAGGTCTTATTGTCTTTATAGGTTCAGTCTCTCAGGTGGTCTACGCTGTCGTGTGGAGCGTCTTAGTTGTGGTTCAGTTGTTTGCCTTGGTGCCTGATTTTCTTTCGGTGTGATTGCTGGTATCTCGCCTGGGCTGTCTGTTTCATTCAGTATGATTGTTGGGGTCTCGCCTGGGCTGTCAGTTGGGATTGCCCTTTCCTCAGGTTGTTCCCTCTGTCTGTCCACCAGGTGTGGTGTGAGTTTCACATTGTAGTCTGCTTCTGGTTCAGCAGTATTGTTGGTAAATCTACTTTTGACTTGGTCTACATGCATCTGGCAGGTTTGGCCATTGTACATTTGTATCATCAGTAGCCTGTTTCCTTCCTTGCCTGTTACTGTCCCTGCAAGCCATTTGGGACCCCTGCCATAGTTTAGCACAAACACTTTGTCCCCTATCTCATTCCACCTCCCCCTCGAGTTTCGGTCATGGTACTCAGTTAGTTTACGGCGCTTTGCCTCAACGATTTCATGCATGTCTGGGAGGATTAATGAGAGCCTTGTCTTTAAGGTCCCTTTCATCAATAGTTGCACAGGGGGAACTCCAGTCAATGAATACGGACGAGATCTGTATGCCAGCAGCAGTCGCGACAGGCGGCCCTGCAGCGTGGGAGCTTGGATTTTGAGCATGCCTTGTTTAATGATTTGCACTGCTCGCTCCGCCTGGCCATTGGAGGCCGGCTTGAACGGTGCCGTCTTAACGTGATTTATGCTGTGGTCACTCATAAAATCTTGGAATTCTGCGCTGGTGAGTCACGGACCATTATCACTGACCAATATGTCAGGAATGCCGTGCGTTGCGAACATGGTTCCAAGGTTCTCCATAGTGGTGGAGGTGGTGCTCAAGTTTAAAATGGTGCATTCGATCCACTTTGAAAATGCATCTACAACTACGAGGAACATTTTGCCCACGAATGGGCCCGCATAGTCTACGTGCACTCGCGACCACGGTTTGGTGGGCCAGGGCCAGGGGCTCAGGGGGGCCTCCCCGGGGGCATTACTGAGTTGGGCACAAATGGTGCACCGTCGGACGCAGAGCTCCAAGTCCGCGTCAATACCAGGCCACCAGATGTGGGATCTGGCTATGGCCTTCATGAGCACGATCCCCGGGTGCTCGCGGTGGAACTCCCGGACAAACGCCTCTCTGCCTCACAGAGGCATAACTACTCAGCTGCCCCACATCAGGCAGTCTGCTTGTAGTGACAGCTCATGCATGCACCTATGGAAAGGTTTGATCTCCTCAGATCAGGCATCGTGAGCCTCTGCCCAGTCACCGGTTAAGACACATCTTTTTACCAGGGATAACGTGGGGTCGCTGGTCGTCCAGGCTCTGATTTGGCGAGCCGTCATGGGCGAACCTGTGGACCCAAAGGCATTGATTGCCATGACTATCTCACAGTCCTGTTCGCCAGACCCTTCCGTGGTCGCCAAGGGTAGCTAAGCGCGTCGGCACAGTTGTCTGTGCCTGGTCTGTGCCATATGGTGTAATCGTAAGAGGCCAGCATGAGTGCCCACAGTTGAATTTGCACCGAGGCGTTGGCGTTTATTGCCTTGCTCTCGGATAGTAGGGACGTGAGGGATTTGTGGTCGGTTTCTAACGCGAACTTGGCCCCGAAAAGGTATTGGTGCATCTTTTTGACACCGTACACGCACGCGAGCGCCTCTTTCTCCACCATTCCGTGCCCGCGAAAGTGACCTGGAGGCATAAGCTATGGGCTGTAATTTACCTGCACTATTGACATGTTGTAAAACGCACCCGACCGTGTACGCTGACGCATCACATGTAAGAACTAGCTTTTTACCTGGATCAAAGAAAGCCAAAACACTGTTGGAACACAGAAGGTTGCGTGCCTTGTTGAAGGAGCGTTCCTGGGCGTCCCCCCAAAACCAATCGCACCCCTTTCTGAGTAGCACGTGGAGATTCGTACGGATCCATCAGGCTTCATGACTGGGACGATGGGACTTGCCCAGTCGCTAAATTCCACGGGTGAGATAATGCCTTCCCGCAGAAACCGGTCCAGTTCGTGTTCAGTCTATTCCCTCATCACATAGGGCACAGCTCTAGCCTTGTGATGGACCGGTCTAGCATCCTGTGTGATGTAGATTTTGACTTTAGCCCCTTTGAAGGTGTCCACACCTGGCTGAAAGAGATGTTCAAATCGACTTAGAACTGTTGAGCAGGAGGTCCGTTCCTCTGACGACATGGCGTGAACATCATCCCATTTCCAGTTTAGTTTTGCCAGCCAGCTTCTCCCCAGCAGTGCTGGGAGATCTCCGGGAACAATCCACAGGGGAAGTCGGTTCACTGTCCCTTTGTGTGTGACTGAGAGCATGGCGCTGCCAAGGACTGGGACGATTTCTTTGGTATAGGTCCTTAGTTTGGTGTCGACCCTTGTGAGCTTTGGTCTGTCTCTTTTGTGCTGTTCAAATTGTTGAGCACTCATGAGAGATTGACTCGCTCCCGTATCCAGCTCCATGTTGACGGGTATCCCGTTGAGTAGGACCCTCATCATTATTGGAGGCATCTTGTTGTAAGAGCAGTGGCCATTGATCGTGTTGACCCGCTTATAAAGTCCTGTCCCCTCAGTACAGATTCACATGAGGCATGTAGTGAAGTCAAGGTCACTCTGGACCTGCACCTTTATTTCACAGCTCTGGAATGCTGCACTTACCTGAGACCTGTCCTTATATACCTGTCTCTTGCAAGTGCACCCCTGGTGGTAAGGTATGCTGGTGGTTACAGGTCATATCTTATTACAGTCATGTATAGCATGTTAGGATACAGTTATATATAATAATGTAAGATACATGACATCACCCTCCCCCAAGGTCTTATTGTCTTTATAGGTTCAGTCCCTCAGGTGGTCTACGCTCTCGCGTGGAGCGTCTGAGTTGTGGTTCAGTTGTTTGCCTTGGTGTCTGTTTTTCTTTGGGTGTGGTTGCTGGTATCTCGCCTGGGCTGTCTGTTTCGACTGTCCCCACCGTCTTCTGGTCCGCCGCTTTCCAACCCTTCCGATTCGTATACCAGCCGAGCTGTCGTTTTTCTGCACATGCGGGCCAGATGCCCTGTATAGTCGCAGTTTCTGCAAACAGCATGCTGAAATCAACACCCCTCTTGATGAGTGCCTTCCCCCACATCTCCAGCACAGACCACTTCCATTGTTTCCAAAGGATGAGCTGCGTCTGGCTGATCTCTCTTAAGCTTCTCTCAGTTTGTAGTTCATTGCTCGCATTGTGGGTTGATGAGGTGTGAATGGGCGTTCATGTGACCCTTGATGGCTTCTGGCGCCACTGCCTGATGTTGAAGGCCTGCTCTCCTGCCTTTGTCTGTGTGGGGGGGGGTAGCGGCTTGTTTCACGCTATGAACCTCTTGTTCCGATGTTTCATTAGTTGTCATACCCGCAGTGTAGATCAACCTCATTTTTTCTTCTTCTGCCAAGAATGTCTGTGCAACCAGTGCTGCTGCCTCTAGGGTCAAGTTCTTGGTCTCTATGAGCTTTCGGAATATGCCTGCGTGGCCTATTCCCTCAATAAAAAAGTCTCTCAGTACTTTCCTCCTTAGTTCATCGGTGAACTCACATAAACCTCCGAAGTTCCGCCATGAAGTCAGGTATGCTCTGGCCCACACAGCGTCTGTAGTTGTAGAACCTGTGTCTGGCCATGTGTAGGCTGTTCGCTGGCTTCAGGTGGTCTCTTGCCAGTGTGCTCAACTCTTCAAATGACTTGCTTGCTGGTTTCTCGGGTGCCAGCAGGTCCTTCATTAAGGTGTATGTTTTTGAGCCACAGCTGGTCAAGAGATGGGCTCTTCTCTTGTCTGCCTTGTCGTCACCTAACCAGTCTTTGGTTATGAAGTTTTGCTGGAGCCTTTCTATAAAATCCTCCCAATTATCTCCAGCATTGTATTTTTCATCTGAGCCGTTGGTCGCCATTCTGTGGATTCTGTAATCCCGTAACTCGTCGCCACTGTAAAGTCCTATCCCTGCAGTACAGATTCACACGAGGCACATAGGTCACTCAGGACCTGCACCTTTATTACACAGCTCTCGAATGGCACACTTGCCTGAGACCTGTCCTTATATACCTGTCTGGGACAAGTATCCAGTGTCTCCTGCAAGTGCACCCCTGGTGGTAAGGTAAGCTTGTGGTTACAGGTCATCTCTAGTTACAGTCATGTATAGCATGGTAAGATAAAGCTATGTACAGTAGTGTGAGATACATGACAGGTAACGTTACCCATTCTTATTATAACACTTCTAATTCATCTCTTTAATATCCCACAGATCCATCAACTGCACCCCCCACTGTCCAGCCAGAGGAAGAAGACAACTTCTCAGAGGAACCTCCAGCATCTGAGGGTACAGTATCAGCAGCCCCAAGCACAGCCAGCACCAGCGCAGATATGCACACCTTGGTGGGTCCTTTGCGCCATAGAGTAGAGTTGTCACCTGGTGTCTTGCAACTCACAAGTGAGCAAGAGCAGGTGGCGTTAATAGGGACAGCAATAGAGACTCCTCGCCGGAGGGCGTAGGATGCACCAAGCTCTGCTGAGTTGCAAGCAGTTGCAAGAGGCTGGGCCTCGGGGGCCATCGAGAAAGAGGGTAATCTTGGAGGGGCGACAACAATTGCATGAGGCTCTGGCAGCCGTGAGGTCTGAAAATGTTCAGAGAATGGAGGAGTCCATCTCCAACATGAACACCGCCATGTCGCAGGCAATGGCGACGATGTGCTCTTCCATGGAAAGGATGGCCACCTGCATGGAGCCGCAGCAAATGCGCCAGTCACATGAGCACATGCTAACTGTGGATAATAGATGGCAGCTGCTCATAGACCTAGAAACATAGAAACATAGAAACATAGAAAATAGGTGCCGGAGTAGGCCATTCGGCTCTTCGAGCCTGCGCCACCATTCGATAAGATCATGGCTGATCATTCCCTCAGTACTCCTTTCCTGCTTTCTCCCCATACCCCTTGATCCCCTTAGCCGTAAGGGCCATATCTAACTCCCTCTTGAATTTTTCCAATGAACTGGCATCAACAACTCTCTGTGGTAGAGAATTCCACAGGTTAACAACTCTCTGAGTGAAGACGTTTCACCTCATCTCAGTCCTAAATGGCCTACCCCTTATCCTAAGACTGTGTCCCCTGGTTCTGGACTTCCCAACATCGGGAACAATCTACCCTTATCTAACCTGTCCCGTCCCGTCAGAATCTTGTATGTTTCTATGAGATCCCCTCTCATTCTTCTAAACTCCAATGAATAAAGGCCCAGTTGATCCAGCCTCTCCTCATATGTCAATCCAGCCATCCCGGGAATCAGTCTGCTGAACCTTCGCTGCACTCCCTCAATAGCAAGAACGTCCTTCCTCAGATTAGGAGACCAAAACTGAACACAATATTCCAGGTGAGGCTTCACCAAGGCCCTGTACAACTGCAGTAAGACCTCCCTGCTCCTATACTCAAATCCCGTAGGGATGTAAACGTAGACTTGGGCCTTCATCACCCCTCTGTTTTGCAGCAAGGTGCTCACCAGGGAAGTATGGGTGGCCCATGAGAGGGATGATGGTGAGAGGGGACATGGAAGTGGGGCTCTTCTCAAAGCGCTCCCACTTCTCCCCCATTGCCTCCCCCTCAGTCAGAGTCCCACATGCTTCCTCGGATCCCAATAGCTGAGTCTGCTCCTGCACAGTCGCAGGTGAAGCAGACTTTGGCAGGATCATCATAGGCTCCAAAATCAAGAGGACGTCTGCCAAAAGTAATTTTTTTCTTAGGCAGTTCCCTCGTGTCGAGGATGACTTGCTTCCACACTAAAATGATTTCTATGGTGACTGATGCCAGGTCCCGAACTTCATTTTAAAGGATGGAAGATGCCTGTGCGTGAATTCCTTTAACGTGGGGAGGCCGTTGCACACCAGCCACCACATGCATGGACTTGTCAGAGCAAGGTCTTGGTCCAATGACTAGGGAATCCAAGATGATTGGAGACCAGGCTCTGCTGCATGGGCCTAGCATAGACCCACACATATATTCCTACTGACCCCCTCCCTCCCTCAGGCCCTCTCTACCTGGCTTTCAGAGATCGCAGAGTAGGTGAGCACATTCATCTTTGAGCAGCTTGCATATTTGTCCATAGAATACTGACACTGTACCCCGGGTCCCCCGGCTCCAGCTCGCTGCTCTCCATGCTCACTACTACCTTGAATTTTCATTTTAAACAGCAATATATGAATGACCCTAGTTCTACATCGTCAGCTGTGGCTCAGTTGGTTGGACTCTCAGAAGGTCATCGGTTCAAGACCCACTCCAGAGACTTGAACACATAATCTAGGCTGAAACTTCCAGTGCAGTACTGAGGGAGTGCTTTTCTTACCCTCATTTTTTTCCTTATGGCTTTATTCATCCATGGTGTCTCATAGTGTTTATTGAAGCTCTAAAGTTGGATTACATGTTTGTGGTGAAATAGTTTGGGAATGAGGCATATATTATGTACTGTAGTATTTCTTCTGGCAGGACAGAGTATTGGGAATTAACATTAATATTGTGGGGCAAATGAGAATACTGAAGACTATGTAAATGTAAAGAAAGAAAGACTTGCATTTATATAATGCCTTTCATGACCTCACGATGTCCCAAAGCACTTTACAGCCAATGAAATACTTTTTGAAGTGTAGTCACTGTTGTAATGCACAGCAAGGTCCTACAAACAACAATGTGATAATGACCAGATAATCTTTTTTAGTGATGTTAGTTGCGGATATATATTTTCCAAGACACTAGGGAGAGCTCCCCTGCTCTTCAAAATAGGGACATAGGATATTTTACACACACCTGAGAGGGCAGACGGGTCCTTGGTTTAAAGTCTCATCTGAAAGACTCTGCTAGTGCAGCACTACCTCAGTACTGCATGGAAGTTTCAGCCTAGATTGCCAAAAGTATCTCACGAGTCACAGCAGGAAAGTGAGCAGCCTGCAACTACCTTTGCTGAAGCAACAGGTGTTGGCACCTCATAAAAGCATTCGGAAAAGTGGATGCATAAGGGTGTGCACATGGATATATCAAAAATGGCAGTGGTAAGCTTCAGTTATTTTGATGACACACATAAATGGTTTTCTTTGCATCACTTTCGGGCCTTATCCATCTTTGCCTCAAACCTTGGAAGTGGCTTTGTCACTTTGGAGTGAATGGTAACTCATTGGTCTGAAAATTCCGGCCTTTGCTGTACAAAGTACGCACGGACCCGGTGAGACCTTGAAAAGCCGGTTTTCGGGACACGATGCACATGCACCGAAAACAGCTTTTCCGATCTGTCAATCTTTCTCTTGACAGATCCTCTGCATCCCTGAGAGAAGGACATCCGCGTGGAAGAGATTGGGCTATTTGCCCAACTCATGCCCAGCGAATGTCCCTCAAATTTTTACGCCTCGCAAAAGCAGGCACATAGCTTACTTTTACCAGTGAAAGAGTTTTAAAACATATAAACATTAAATTTAAACACAATTTTTATATTAAAAACCCTGTCCATTAAGGTAAGTTTATTTTTAACCCTATTAAAACACATCAAAAAAATTCCAAAAAATATATATTTTTTCTAAAACATTTAATTAGATTTAATTTCAATTAATTTTAAATACATGAGGTGTTTTATTTATTTCTTATGCTGTGTTTTGATGTTCTAGGGGTTTTTCTCATTGATAGTAATGGATGCCTGTACAAATAGAGCTCCCATTTTTATCAATGAGAATACTGCATAGTGATTGGTGGTCCAGGCCCACGTGACTCCAGCTTCGACTTACGTACCTCGAAGACAGGCCCCGATACGCTGCGCAGCGAATCTAGGCCTCCGACCGGAATCTTACATTTCTCCGGGGCCAACAGGTAGATTTGGAGATTTCTTTCTGGTTGGAAGCGTTCGTACGAAGGAAGCCTCCGACCACAATTTTCTCTCCATTATTTAATCTCGAACATTGGGACGTTGAGTGAGAGCAATGGATTGGTCATTGTAGGGATGCTTTATGATGTCTTTTTCTTATATAGCTCGGTTTCAAATGTATTTGTTTTGTCTTATGACACTGCTAGGAAGCGCCTTGGGACAGTTTACTATGTTAAAGGCGCTATATAAATAAAAGTTGTTGTTGTTGTTGTCCGGGAGGGTGCGGGGGGCAACTTAGCACAGCAAATGACAGACATGTGGCTGCATTGGAGCAAGTTAAGTAAATCTGGCCATAATGAGGCCATCCCGGGCAGCAATGTGCGTTGCTGCTAGTGCCATCTGCATCTCAGGTTCCTCCTCCTCCTCATCTATACTCCTTCTCCAAAGAGGCGCTGTGCTTCATGCTCCTCCTGTGACTCCAATCCTTGCTGCAGCGCTATGTTGGGCAGTGTGCAGCAGACGACGATGATTCTGGAGACCCTAACTAGTGCGCATATAATCATAGAATCATAGAAATTTACAGCACGAAAGGAGGCCATTTCGGCCCATCGTGTCCGCGCTGGTCAACCAAAAGCTATCCAACCCAATCCCACTTTCCAGCTCTTGGTCCATAGCCTTTAAGGCCACGGCACTTCAAGTGCACATCCAAGTACTTTTTAAATGTGGTGAGGGTTTCTGCCTCTACCACCCTTTCAGGCATTGCGATCCAGACCACCCCCACCCCCCCGCCAACCCTCTGGGTGAAAACATTTCCTCTCAAATCCCCTCTGAACCTCCTATCAATTACTTTAAATATGTGCCCCCTCTGCTAAGGGAAATAGGTACTTCCTATCCACTCTATCTAGGCCCCTCATAATTTTATACACCTCAATAAGGTCTCCACTCAGCTTCCTCTATTCCAAAAAAAACAAACTTTCCTCATAACTAAAATTCTCCAGTCCACACAACATCCTCGTAAATCTCCTCTGTACCCTCTTCAGTGCATTCACATCTTTCCTGTAATGTGACCAGAATTGCACACATTGCTTTAGCTATGGCCTAACTCGTGTTTTATACAGTTCATGCATAACCTCCCTGCTCTTGTATTCTATAACTTAGCTAATAAAGGCAAGCATTCCATATGCCTTCTTAACCACTTTATCTATCTGGCCTGCCTCCTTCAGGGATCTGTGGACATGCACTCCAAGGTCCCTTTGTTCCTCTACACTTTTCAGTGTCGTACCATTTAATGTGTATTCCCTTGCCTTGTTAGCCCCCCCCCAAATGCATTATCTCACACTTCTCTGGATGAATTCTATTTGCCACTGTTCTGCCCACCTGACCAGTTCGTTGATATCTTGCTGCAGCCTACAGCTTTCTTCTTCATTATTAACCACACCCACACAGCCAATTTTTGTATCATCTGCAAACTCCTTAATCATACCCCCTGTAATCAAGTCTAAATATAAGAACATAAGAACATAAGAAATAGGAACAGGATTAGGCCATATGGCCCCACGAGCCTGCTCCACCATTCAATAAGATGTCTGATCTGATCATGGACTCAGCTCCACTTCCCTGCCCACGCTCCAGAACCCCTTATCCCCTTATCGTTTAAGAAACTGTCTATTTCTGTCTTAAATTTATTCAATGTCCCAGCTTTCAAAGCTCTCTAAGGCAGCAAATTCCACAGATTTTTACAACCCTCTGAGAGAAGAAATTTCTCCTCATCTCTGTTTTAAATGGGCGGCCCCTTATTCTAAGATCATGCCCTCTAGTTCTAGTCTCGCCCATCATTGGAAACATCCTCTCTGCATCCACCTTGTCAAGCCCCCTCATAATCTTACACGTTTCGATAAGATCACATCTCATTCTTCTGAATTCCAATGAGCAGAGGCCCAACCCTACTCAACCTTTCCTCATAAGTCAATCACCTCATCTCTGGAATCAACCTAGTGAACCTTCTCTGAACTGCCTCCAAAGCAAGTATATCCTTTCGTAAATATGGAACCAAAACTGCACACAGTATTCTAGATGAGGCCTCACCAATACCCTCTATAGCTGTAGCAAGAATTCCATGCTTTTTTACTCCATCCCCTTTGCAATAAAGGCCAAGATTCAATTGGCCTTCCTGATCACTTGCTGTACCTGCATACTATCCTTTTGCGTTTCACGGACAAGTACCCCCAGGTCCCGCTGTACTACAGCACTTTGCAATCTTTCTCCATTTAAATAATAACTTGCTCTTTGATTTTTTTCTGCCAAAGTGCATGACCTCACACTTTCCAACATTATACTCCATCTGCCAAATTTTTGGCCATTCACTTAGTCTGCCTATGTCCTTCTGCAGTTTTTTTGTGTCCTCCTCACACATTGCTTTTCCTCCCATCTTTGTATCATCAGCAAACTTGACTATGTTATACTCAGTCCCTTCTTCCAAATCATTGATCTATCCCACAAAAAACAAGGGACCCAGTACTGATCCCTGCAAAACTGCACTGGAAACAGCCTTCCAGTCACAAAAACACCCATCAACCATTACCCTCTGCTTCCTGCCTCTGAGACAATTTTAGATCCAACTTACCACTTTGCATTGGTTCCCATGGGCTTTTATTTTCATGACCAGTCTGCCATGTGGGACTTCATCAAAAGCCTGCTAAAATCCATATACGCTACATCAAATGCATTACCCTCCTTGTTACCTCCTCAAAAAATTCAATCAAGTTGGTCAGATACGACTTTCCTTTAACAAATTCATGCTGACTGTCCTTGATTAATCCATGTCTTTCTAAATGAAGATTTATCCTAGACCTCAGTATTTTCTACAATAATTTCCCCACCACCGAGGTTAGGCTGACTGGCCTGTAATTACTCAGTCTATCCCTTTCTCCCTTTTGAAACAAAGATACAACATTAGCAGTCCTCCAGTCCTCCAGCACCACACCTGAAGCCAGAGAGGATTGGAAAATGATGGTCAGAGCCTCTGCTATTTCCTTGTTTGCTTTTCTTAACAGCCTGGGATACATTTCATCTGTGCTTGGGGATTTAACCATTTTCAAATCTGCTAAACCCCTTAATACTTTCTCCCAAACTATCTTTATTTATTCTAATATTTCACACCTCTTCTGCCTGATTGCAATGTCTGCATTGTCCCTATCTTTTGTGAAAACAGATACAAAATATTCATTAATAACCATACCCACATCTTCTGCCTCCACACACACATGACCTTTATGTTCTCTAATAGGCCCTACTCAGTCTTTAGTTATCCTTTTGCTCTTAATGTATAAAAGAGCTTTGGATTTTCCTTGATTTTACTTGCCAACATTTTTTCATGCTCTCTCTTTGCTTTCCTAATTTCCTTTTAATTTCACCCCTGCACTTTCTAAACTCCTCTAGGCTTTCTGTACTATTGAACCCTCGGAATCTGTCAAGAGCCTCCCTTTTGTCTTTATCCTACCCTGTATGCCCCTTGATATCCAGGGGGCTCTAGATTTGCTCATCCCACCCTTTTTGTTTAAGGGAACATACTTGCTCTGAACCCTCAGGATCTCCTCCTTGAATGCCTCCCACTGCTCTGACACTGATTTACCTTCAAGTAGCTGTTTCCAGTCCACTTTGGCTAAATCATACCTCAGCTTAGTAAAATTGGCTTTCCCCCAATTGCTAACTTAAAAAACATCATTTTTATTCCTTGATGGAATGTGGGCATTGCTGGCAAGGCCAGCATTTATTGCCCATCCCTAATTGCTCTTGAGAAGATGGTGGTGAGCCACCTTCTTGAACTGCTGCAGTCCATGTGGCAATGGTACTCCCATAGTACTGTCAGGGAGGGAGTTCCAGAATTTTGACCCAGCGACGATGAAGGAAGGGTGATATGCTTCCAAATCAGGATGATGTGTGACTTGGGTTGGAACGTGGTGGTGTTCTCATGTGCCTGCTGCCTTTGTCCTTTGGGAGGTGCTGCCAAAAAAGTCTTGGCGAGTCTATTTCTGGTCTATCTTTGTCCTTTTCCATAACTACCATAAATCTAACTGAACTAGCACCAAAATATTCTCCCACTGATACCCCTTCCACCTGCCCAGCTTCATTCCCTAAAACTAAGTCCGGAACCACCCCCTCCCTTATTGGGCTTGATGCATACTGGCTAAAAAAGTTTTTCTGAATGCATTTTAGGAATTTTCCACCCTCTATACCTTCCACACTATTTCTATCCCAGTTAATATTAGGGTAGTTTGAAATTCCCTCCTATTACTGCCTTATAATTTTTGCACTTCTTAGAAATTTGCCGAAATATTTGCTCTTCTATCTCCCTCTGACTGTTAGGGGGTCTATAGTACACTCCCAGCTGTGTGACCACCCCTTTTTTGTTCTTTAATTAAATCCGTATGGTCTCATTTGATGATCCTTCTAACATATCATCCCTCCTCACAGCTGTAATTGTTTCTTTAATCAATACTGTGATCCCCTCTCCTTTTTTATCCCCTTCTCTATACAATCTGAAATCTTGGTAACCAGGAATGCTGAGCTGCCATACCTGCCCTTCTTTCAGCCATGTCTCAGTAATAGCTATAATATCATCCTCCCAAGTGTCTATCTGTGCTCTCAGCTCTCTGCCTTATTCCCTAAACTCCTTGCATTGAAGTTTATACCATTTAGCACTGTCAATCTTCCTTGTTGTGGATTTTCTAGCATTTGTTTATCTGCCTTCCAAATTCACTTTCTAATTTTCTGATTTTCAATTCCAGCTTTGCTTCTCTCTCTTCTGAATCTACTTTCAGGTTTCCATCCCCCTGACAAGCCAGTTCAAACCCTCCCCAACAGCACTAGCAACCCTCTCCCTCCCACCCCGTGAGGGTATTGGTCCTGGCTCTGTTGAGGTGCAACCTGTCCGGCTTGTACAGGTCCCACCTCCCCCAGAAACAGCCCCAATGTTCCAGGAATCTAAAGCCCTCCCTCCTGCACCATCTCTGCAGTCACGCATTCATCTGCTCTATCCTCCAATTTCTGTACTCACTAGCACGTGGTACCGGGAGTAATCCGGAGATGACTAACTTTGAGGTCCTGCTTTTTAATCTCTGTCCTAAAATCTGCCTGCAGGACTTCATCCCTCTTTCTACCTATGTCATTGGTACTGATATGGACCACGACCTCTGTCTGTTCCCACCCCCCACCCCCACTCAGAATATCCTGCACTGCTCACTGACATCCTTGATCCTGGCACCAAGGAGGCAACATACCATCCTGGAGTCGCGTTTGCGGCCGCAGAAATACCTGTCTGCTCCCCTAACCATCAAATCCTCTTCCACTCTTCTTCCTCCCCTGTTCAGCTGAGTCACCCATGGTGGCGTGGACTTGGCTCTGTCTGCATCCCCAGAGGAAGCATCAGTACTCAAAACAGAATACTGGTTGGAGAGCGAGATGCACTCAGGGGTCTCCTGCACTACCTGCCTGGTCTTGCTCTTCTGTCTGGCAGACATCCATTCCCTCTCTACCTGCATACCCTTAAGCTGCGGGGTGACTATCTCCTGAAACCTGCTATCCACGAAGTTCTCAGCCTCATGGATGCACTGTAGTGACTCCAGCTGCCGCTCGAACTCCGAAACACGGATCTCGAGCTGTTGTAGCTGGGAACACTTCCTGCACATGTGGTCATCCAGGCTGCGAGAAGCGTCCACGATGTGCATTCCACGGGACTGAGCTGCTGTGCCATGTCTCTATTTAATAGACTATTTATTAGCTTTACAGAAACTTAAGACTAAGATGTAGCTAATTCAAATTGTTAATATAATATGGTATTACAGTTACTACTTTAATATAGTAATTACCGTTCCTAATTTATTCATCATCATAGGCAGTCCCTCGGAGTTGAGGATGACTTGCTTCCACTCTAAAAGTGAGTTCTCAGGTGACCAATGCAGACCTTACAGTCTCTGTCACAGGTGGGGCAGACAGTGGTTGAAGGAAAGGGTGGGTGGGGAGCCTAGGTTGACGCACGCTCCTTCCGCTGTCTATGCTTGGTTTCTGCTTGCTCTCGGCGATGAGACTCAAAGTGCTCAGCGCCTTCCAGGATGCTCTTCCTCCACTTTGAGCGGTCTTGGGCCAGGGATTCCCAGGTATCAGTGGGGATGTTGCACTTTATCAAGGAGCCTTTGAGGGTGTCCTTGAAGTGTTTCCTCTGCCCATCTCTGGGCTCGCTTGCCGTGTCGAAGTTCTGAATAGAACGCTTGCTTTGGGAGTCTCGTGTCGGGCATGTGGACGATGTGGCCCACCCAATGGAGCTGGTCGAGTGTGGTCAATGCTTCGATGCTGGGGATGTTGGCCTGAGCGAGAACACTGATGTTGTTGTGTCTATCCTGCCAATGGATTTGCAGGATATTGCGGAGGCAGCGCTGGTAGTACTTCTCCAGTGTTTTCAGTGTCTGCTGTATATAGTCCACGTCTCTGAGCCATAGAGGAGGGCAGTTATCACTACTTGCTCGGTAGACCATAAGCTTGGTGCCAGATTTGAGGTCCTGGTCTTCAAACACTCTCTTCCTCAGGCGACCGAAGACTGTGCTGGCACACTGAAGCTGGTGTTGGGCCTCATCATCAATGTCGGCCCTTGCTGACAGTAGACTCTCAAGGTAGCCACTAACTGTTATGTCTGTAATGCACTTATGAATGACTCCATGAGGCAATGTGTTGTACTCAAACTGTAGTGACCTTGGTCCTTTATTCGTAACTCCAGAGTAAGGCACAAGCATGGTGGGCAGCCTTTTATACTGGGCCCTGCACACCAATGCAGGTGACCCTCAGGTCTCCCACCGCAATGGCCTCTGGTGGACAGCCTCTGCCACAGGTGCAGGAATCCCCGGTCTCCACCAATTGCACCCTCTAGCGGTGCCAGCATAGTATATACACAGTGTAAACCTTATTGATAGTACATCAGGTAACAAGTCTCCATCTTATGCAACTGTACAGTGACTACACAGAGAGTATATCTATAGTCTGCATATATAACATCACTCTCCCCCAAGTCCTTTGTGCCGATTACCTTTGCACTATGTGCTCTGGCTTAGCTCTCCCCAGACTTAAGTGCAAATAGCCCTTGCACCTTGGCTGTGCTTTGGCTTGGCTCTCTCCCTGTTAACCCCCAAGTCCTTTTGCCACAACGTTGGGTGGTGGTTACCAGTTTGAATGGTACGATGATGCAGTGGAGGTTCCAGTGGGTTCTGGGTGTGATCCATGTGTGTGTCCATGACTATATACATCCATTTCCCGCCGCCACCACAGCGAGATCATGCAGGCCTGTTACATAAACATACAGGATCTGACACAGTGCAATTACAAAGAAAAGAAGTTACAGTTTGTATCGTGACATCTTGGTTCAGTGACTTACATTCATTACGTTTTGCGGTAGTGCGCCAGGATTGGGTAGATTGCATTCATGGTTCAGTCATGGTCAGTACTGAGGTAGCAGTACAGGTATGTGAGGACGCAGGTTCCAGAGCAACTGGATGGGGTCCTAGTCATCTGATAGCGGCGCTACGCCCCCTGCTAGCGGGGTGGGCTTAGTTCGCTCACCTAGCCAGGACTCAGGGCCTTTGCCGTTGCCTAGTGGTGGGCAGAGCCACAGATGTGTGTGGCCTCCCTGTCCTCCTTTGAGGGCTGCAGAATCGTCTGCCTGCTCTCTAACGGTGTTGAGAACCTGGCTGTTCTAGGTTCCGTTTGGGGAACTCATTGGTTCTGACCTTTTGCTCCCGGACATGGCCGAGGTAGCGACTGAGTCTGGGGGCTGCGCCGTCTCCACCCGGGTGGTGGGCAACGGCGGCCGACTGCACGTATTGGCGCCGTTTTCGTTTCCAGGTCCGTGGCGAATAGTGCCATCGGGTGCCTGCAGCATGGGATAGACCTGGGGCAGGGTATCAGGATCAGTGCCTTCACCCTCCTGAGGTCGCTGGTCTATAATTTGTGGGGACACCTGGGGCAGGGCATCAGGATCAGCGCCTTTACCCTCCAGAATTTGCTCGCTTGCTACTTTTGGGGAGTGTTGCACCTCGTGATATGGCCACGGCCATCTGTTTTTCAGACACGCTGCACCTGACTGCAGCAGGGATACCATCTTGCCTCTGTCCTCGAGGTCGACTGCCTTGATCCTTCTCTCCCGTGATTCTGCCACAAAAGCCTGTGAATTCGCTCTTCCTTCCCAGGAGTCCTGCCACTGGAGCTGTGAAGGTACTTTTAGGTTGTTCCGGTCGGATCATTGCCATGCAGTCGTGATGGATGGTCTGTGCCTCAGGCACTGTGCTGGTCTGTTCTCTGGTGCCTGGCCCAAGCGAGGGTGAGGTTTTGTTCTGCCTCTGAGCACGCGGGTCATCGATTGCTGGAGTGAAGAGGTCTTCCCATTTCCACTGGATCTTCCCCATCCACCTTCTTCTGAGTAGCGTTGGACCATCACCTGCAATAATCCACAGAGATAACTTGTGCACCATGCCATTATGGATTACACTTACATCCACACTACCAAGGACTGGGATCAGCTCCTCGGTATAGGTGCGCAACTTTTCCTGTACTGGAACCAGCTCGGTTCGTTTTTTGTTCCATAGCCTCTCAAAGGCATCCTGGCTCATCACTGACTGGCTCGCTCCCATGTCCACTTCCATGAAGACTGGAACGCCGTTCCATCTTCACTGGACGACAACCAGTGGTGCAGGTATACAATCCATACACTTCTTCTTGGGGCTGAGCTGTCTCTCTGGCCAAATCATCATACGCCCCACTGGATTCAAAGTCATCTATCAACTCCTCTGCGAGACGGTGAGTCGTATTTCTTTTACACATGCGCTGGAGGTGACCCGTTGTCTTACAGGATTTGCACACGTACTCAGCAAACTGACACTGGTGAACCCAATGGTTTCCTCTGTAACACCAGCATGGTGCTACTCGATTAGCACCCCTCGGCGGACTCTGAGTTCTGGAACCCTGAGGTCTGTGCTCTCTGCCCTGGGCAGAGCCACGTTCTACAGTCTTGCCTGTGAAAGGCACCATTCTGTGTACAGTACTTGCTGGGTTTGAGTCCACAGGATGAATAATTTACTTGGTGCTACAGGTCGAGGTCATGAACGCCTGACTGATGCTGATGGCCTTCTGCAGGTTGACTGTGGTGTCGGCAGGTAATAGCTTGTGAAGGAGGCCCACATGGCCAATTCCCATAACGAAGATGTCGCGCAATGCTTCGTTGAGGTGCGTGCCAAAATCACACGGTGCCACAAGTCTCCTGAGGTCGGCAGCATATTTTGCAATCTCCTGGCCCTCAGGTCTGCGGTGTGTGTAGAATCTGTGCCTGGCCGTGAGGATGCTGTTTTGGTTTTAGTTGGTCGCGAATTAGTTCAGTCAGCTCATCATATGTCTTATCCTTGACCTTCGTGGGTGCCAGCAAGTCCTTGACGAGGTGGTAGACCTCGAGTCCACAACTGGTCAGCAGTATAGCTTGCACTTCTCCGCCAATGTGTTCGTCTCCCCTGCCAGGTCGTTTGCCACGAAATATTGCTCGAGCCTTTCCGTGAAGGCATCCCAATCATCACCTTCTGCGAAGTCTTTTAGTGTGCCAAAGATAGCCATAATTGCATGAAAGTCCATATTCTCGTCGCCAGTTGTTATGTCTGTAATGCACTTATGAATGCCTCCACGAGGCAATGTGTTGTACTCAAACTGTAGTGACCTTGGTCCTTTATTTGTAACTCCAGAGTGAGGCACAAACATGGTGGGCAGCCTTTTATCTGGGTCCTGCACACCAATGCAGGTGAACCTCAGGTCTCCCACCACAGTGCCCTCTGGTGGACAGCCTCTGCCACAGGGGCAGGAAACCTTGGTCTACCAGTTGCACCCTCTAGTGGTGTCAGCATAGTATATACACAGTGTAACAATTGAACAAACACTTTGGTTCTATCTTCACTAAGGAAGACACAAATAACCTTCCAGAAATACTAGTGGACTGAGGGTCTAGTGAGAAGGAGGAACTGAAGGAAATCCTTATTAGTCAGGAAATTGTTTTGGGGAAATTGATGGGATTGAAGGCTGATAAATCCCCAGGGCCTGATAGTCTGCATCACAGAGTACTTAAGGAAGTGGCCCTAGAAATAGTGGATGCATTGGTGTTTATTTTCCAACATTCTGTAGACTCTGGATCAGTTCATATGGATTGGAGGATAGCTAATGTAACCCCACTTTTTAAAAAAGGAGGGAGAGAGAAAATAGGGTGTTGTAGACTGGTTAGCCTAACATCGGTAGTGGGGAAAATGTTGGAATCAATTATTAAAGATGTAATAGCAGCGCATTTGGAAAGCAGTGACAGGATCAGTCCAAGTCAGCATGGATTTATGGAAGGGAAATCATGCTTGACAAATCTTCTGGAATTTTTTGAGGATGTAACTAGTAGAGTGGACAAGGGAGAACGAGTGGATGTGGTGTATTTGGACTTTCAAAAGGCTTTTGATAAGGTCCCACACAAGAGATTAGTGTGCAAAATTAAAGCACGTGGTATTGGGGGTAATGTATTGACGTGGATAGAGAACTGGTTGGCAGACAGGAAGCAAAGTGTAGGAATAAATGGGTCCTTTTCAGAATGGCAAGCAGTGACTAGTGGGATACCACAAGGTTCAGTGCTGGGACCGCAGCTATTTGCAATTTACATTAATGATTTAGATGAAGGAATTGAATGTAATATCTCCAAGTTTTCAGATGACATTAAGCTGGGTGGCAGTGTGAGCTATGAGGAGGATGCTTAGAGGCTGCAGGGTGACTTGAACAGGTTAGTTGAATGGGCAAATGCATGGCAGATAACGTATAATGTAGATAAATGTGAGGTTATCCACTTTGGGGGCAAAAACAGAAAGGCAGACTATTTTCTGAATGGTGACAGATTAGGAAAAGGGGAGGTGCAATGAGACCTGGGTGTCATGGTAAATCAGTCATTGAAAGTTGGCATGCAGGTACAGCTAGGCAGTGAAGAAGGCAAATGACATGTTGGTCTTCATAGCGAGAGGATTTGAGTATAGGAGCAGGGAGGTCTTGCTGCAGTTGTACAGGGCCTTGGTGAGGCCACACCTTGAATATTGTGTACAGTTTTGGTCTCCTAATCTGAGGAAGGATATTCTTGCTATTGAGGGGGTGCAGCGAAGGTTCACCAGACTGATTCCCGGGATGGCAGGGCTGATCTATGAAGAAAGACTGGATCGACTAGGCTTATATTCACTGGAATTTAGAAGAATGAGAGGTGATCTCATAGAAACATAAAAAATTCTGATGGGATTGGACAGGTTAGATGCAGGAAGAATGTTCCCGATATTGGGGAACAGGGGTCACAGTCTAAGGATAAGGGGTAAGCCATTTAGGACCGAGATGAGGAGAAACTTCTTCACTCAGAGAATTGTGAACCTGTGGAATTATCTACCACAGAAAATTGTTGAGGCCAGATCGTTAGATATATTCAAAAGGGTGTTAGATGTGGCCCTTACGGCTAAAGGGATCAAGGGGTATGGAGAGAAAGCAGGAATGGGGTACTGAAGTTGCATGATCAGCGATGATCATATTGAATGGTGGTGCAGGCTCGAAGGGCCGAATGGCCTACTCCTGCACCTATTTTCTATGTTTTTATGTTTCTATGTAAACCTTATTGACAGTACATCAGGTAACACATCTCCATCTTATGCAACTATACAGTGAATACACAG
This sequence comes from Pristiophorus japonicus, assembly GCF_044704955.1. Taxonomy (NCBI): domain Eukaryota; kingdom Metazoa; phylum Chordata; class Chondrichthyes; family Pristiophoridae; genus Pristiophorus; species Pristiophorus japonicus. Next base: position 292,656,645 of record NC_091978.1, read on the forward strand.
AGAGCATATCTATTGTCTGCATATATAACACTAATTCAATACAGTGTTAGCAGTTACCAATCTCTAAGTTTCTGTTTTATCTCTAATTAGCTATTTAACCCCAGCTCATTGAAAAGCAAGAAAAAAAAATGATGTGACCTTTACCAACCAATTAGGTAGCAGCTATCCTGTCACGTCACTCCTTGTGTTTTTTTCTATTGCTGCTCTCAGTGAGTGTGGCCTCTCTCTCTCCCCTGCTCTTTATATCCTTGGTCTCCACCCGGGACCGCTCTCACTACTCTCGGTGAGTGTGAGGGGTTCCTCCAGATCTGTCACCGCATCAGAAGTGCATCTTCAGCATGCCTATTGCTTGCTCTATGGCACATCTGGTGGACATGTGGCTCTCATTATAATGCCTCAGTGCTTGGCGTCCTCAGGGGTGTCATGAGCCACGTTTTCAATCCTAGTCTCCAAGCAATCAGCCGGTACGTGTGTTTGGAGTTGCGAAGAACTGAGGGAGGGTGGACTGGCACAGCATGAAAGAGTCATGACAGCTTCCAGGGAATCTGGCGCACACATGCATGATCATCTTTTATGGCTGCAGATGAGCTGCACTTTGAGGGAGTGGATGCCTTTGCAGTTTCCAAACACTCCTGGGTGATGATGGGGTGCCTTCATGGTCACATATGTGCAGTCGATGACGCCCTGCATCTGTGGAAGTCAGACAGAGCCACAAAGCTGAGCAGCCACTCAGTAACACTGGTCCCATCAGTGGCAAAGTTGATATAATTGACTGACTTGTGAAACATGGCATCGGTCATTTGTAATGCATCTGTGGTTAGCCGACTGTGAGATCCCGCAAATATCTGCTGCAGATCCCTGGAAGGAGCCTGAGGCAAAGACGTTGAGGTTGGTGGTGACTTTGACAGCCTCTGTTAAGAAGTGTCCACCAGGTCCACTGGGCAGCTGGTCTTGTTCCAGCAATCTGCAAATGTCTCCAATGACCTGGTGCGATAGCCTGAGCCTCCTGAAGCACTGCTGCTCAGTCATGTTGAGGAAGCTCATCCTCTGTCTGTGTGATGTATGTAGCACTCAAATCACTGACTCCACACAGTCTGGTGTTGTAGTAACTGCTGTGACCTTGGTCCTTTATTGTGTAACTCCAGAGTGCCCCTCAGGTGTGGTGGGCAGCCTTTTATACTCTGTCTCGCAGGTACTTTCGGGTCTCCCACCACAGTGCCCCTTGTGGCGCACCATTGTAACTATACATTTAATGTACATGGACAATACATAACAGTCTGTATACCCTGTGTTGGGGGTATTGCCTCTGGCATGCTGTAGCCCTGTGGTGCGCCCCCCCCAACACCCCCGTCTCCTGTGGAGCATTAGGTCATTGAGGAGAAGGCTGCTGCAGTGGTTGCTGCTGCTGGTGTGGCCGGTGTTGTAGGTAATGGGACTCATTTTGCTCCAATTCTGAGGACCAAGGTGAAACAGCATAAGCAGCATCCATGCTGATAAAGTGGAGATCAGAGGGCCTGTCTCTTAATGTTGGGATCGTGAATAGCAATGTGGTGAGAGTGGCTTCCGAGGTTTCAAAAATGATCTGCAAGCTGCAGACACCGAAATCTGTGGACAAAATGGAATGAGCAAGAGCCTTTCCATGAGACAAGTAATGAGGTGTAATGTACGGCCTGGCGCGATAGTCTGAGCCTCCTTTGGCACTGTGCTGCTCAGTCATATTAAGGAAGCTCATCCACCTGTATCTGCCTGTATACCCTGTGTTGGGGGTATTGCCTCTGATATGCTGCAGCCCTGTGGTGACCCACTCTCTCCTGAGGAGCATCAGGCTTTTCCCAACTATCAATGAATGAACTCACCAATAGCCACTGAGCTGCCGCCTCCCCTTCACAGGCAAGGCACCTGAGCTCCATCTATCTTGTGTTCTTGCAGTAAAACTCAATTAAAATCACTCTTAAAGGACTGTAAACAAGTAATAAATGATTTCAATGAAGTCGCCTGCCTCTGCTGATTGAGTCCGTGTCGTGCCTTCAAAGCCGCCTGTATTAAATGCTTGAGACAGCGGGATGACAGTGGGTTCCCAGCGCGTTCACAATTTCCAGCATTAATACTGTTGACCTGTCCCCAAACCTGAACTCGCGGCAATGGGAAAATTCCAGCCAGAGTCCTCTCGGTGAGCTTTTTATGTAAGTACACACCTTTACAGTCACAGTGCTCTGTCTCACCACAGGGATATGGTAATACAGTTCGTCTCACTGAACTAGAGAATTAATGAAAACTTTCATTTGTGTTTCAGCCTGAGGGGCCTGTTGGTATAGAAATGTCGCTCAAAACTGATCAAACACACAATGGAGTATCTGAAATGTTAGACACATCTGATGAGTAAATGCTTGTACCTCATCTAGGGCTGAGCTTACCCAGGAACTGTTAGATGTTGCATCACATGCTCTTAAATAACTAATTACTAGATCAAACAATCTAGTATCCTTTCTCACAGACAGTTTGGCCCCATTCTCAGCAGGTGGTCTCATGAAGAAAGATAGTTTCTGCTTTAAGCTGAGTTAATTTAAAATAATTCACATTGGCATATATAATTAAAGCTATAAAAGGAAAGCACATATATCACAATTTAATAATCTGCAGCAGGATGGAGTTCAGCTTCTGTTAGGTTTTGGGTTTTTACCCTATATCCTTGCTTGGGCTCATCATCAGTGGCACTACTATTCGCAGATAAGCAGACCTCAGATCCACTTGTTCAAAAGCCTTCCTTGCTCCATTCCTGCTTGCCTTAACGTGACTCTTGTGCCATTTATGCTTTCAGATAATCATGCAGCAGATGATCGCCTGGACTCGTTTCGATCGCCTGGATGGGTCGGAGAGGAATTTTCCTAGATGTTTTTCCCCAATTGGCTGGGTTTTATCTTTTTTTGCCTCTCCCAGGGGATCACATGGCTCCAGGTGGGGTGGAGTGTAAAATATTGCGATACATTGGGTATCGCAGTTGTATGGGGCGGACTGGTTGGGCCGGATGCTCTTTATCTGTCCATCATTGTTCATTGTTCATAGGTTTATATGTAACCTTCAGGGCTGCTGATCGAGAGCCGTGTGGCTCTTTGTCGGCCGGCACGGACACGATGGGCCGAAATGGCCTCCTTCTGCGTTGTAAATTTCTGTGTTGCTATGTTTCTATAAGTAGCCTGTCCCTGAGTCATGAGGAAGAAGAAGAGGGGGACGAGGATGAGGAGGGGAAGGAGGAGCCAAGCACTGCATCGCTGCTTCTCTCACCTGCAGGCACCAGCTCAGATAATGGCACTATGTGGTCCTTAGAGGTCCTTAGACGTCCTTACAGGAGTCTGCACTGGGTGATGCACCAGGGCCTAGCAGGCTGCAGCACGGTCAAGGGGAAAAGGAATCTCGGGAGCCATCTCCCTGGAGGGCGAGTTCATGCGCGAGTTCTGCTGCACAGGATTCAGATGAGGACCTCGATGGGGAGGCGCTCACATGAAGGGTGATGGCCATGCACTCCGACATGATGGGTGCAATGGAAAGGGTGCCCGAGAGCCAGTCGGCAGTGGTAAGGAGCATGGACAAGTCTGCCTCCCGCATTGTACAGAGCCCATCAGTTCCAGTGCTCAGACGATGGTGGACTCCCAGAGAGACTTTGCGGATCCAGACCTCATGACGCGTGTCATGGGCGATGTGGCAGCTTCCATTGCAGCACAGGCGGAAGCAATGCAATGTGTTATTGCAAAGGAGTCAATGATTACTCGCATGGAAGCTCTGACTGCTGTCATGCAGTCTCCGCCTTGGTGCTATCATGCAGTCTCAGCTGCATGCCACACAAACATAGAAACATAGAAATTAAGTGCAGGAGCAGGCCATTCAGCCCTTCGAGCCTGCACCGCCATTCAATAAGATCATGGCTGATCATTCAACCTCAGTACCCCTTTCCTGCTTTCTCTCGCTACCCCTTGATCCCTTTGGCCGTAAGGGCCATATCTAACTCCCTTTTGAATATATCTAACAAACTGGCCTCAACAACTTTATGTGCTAGAGAATTCCACAGGTTAACCACTCTCTGAGTGAAGAAGTTTCTCCTCATCTCGGTCCTAAATGGCTTACCATTTATCCTTAGACTGTGACTCCTGGTTCTGGAACTCCCCAGCAACAGGAACATTCTTCCTGCCTCTAACCTGTCCAATCCCATCAAAACTTTATATGTTTCTATGAGATTCCCTCTCATTCTTCTAAACTCCAGTGGATACAAGCCCAGTTGATCCAGTCTCTCCTCATATGTCAGTCCTGCCATCTCAGGAATCAATCTGGTGAACCTTCGCTGTACTCCCTCAATAGCAAGAACGTCCTTCCTCAGATTAGGAGACCAAAACTGAACACAATATTCCAGGTGTGGCCTCACCAAGGCTCTGTACAACAGTAAGACCTCCCTGCTCCTATACTCAAATCCTCTAGCTCTGACTGCTGCCATTGCCACTGGGTCCACCACAGTCGACCAGGGATCTCATGGTGTTGCAGCAGCCCAGCAATCTGTCCTGCAGCAGATTGGTGGAGATACTGAGGTGCTGAGGCGCTGCCCCGAAGAGTGGCAGTGGGTCAGTGGAGCAGGAACCTGCTGTCCTCTCTCAGGATGACAGCATTCCTGATCCCACCACTGTCACCCCGCTATTGCACCTGTCGCTACCTGTCTCCCAACCAGCTCAGACTGCCACCGCCCAGCCTGAGGTGGTTCAGTTGACAGCCGAGTCTTCCAGGTCCAGAGCTGGTCGAGGGCGTCCTGCAAGGCCATCTGTAGTCTCTGGCCCTGACTCACAGTAGCCTTCCACCAGCCGTGCTGCAGCCACTGGGGACACGCTGCGGAGGAGTATTAGAATAGATCAATGAAAGAGGGGATATAAGAAAATGCATAAGGATGATGAATAAATACACATTTATACATTTCATTGTTGTTTTATAAATGTTGATTGGAATGTTTAATGTTTATTTTTGTCTCTCATTTCAGTTTTGGGGCTTTGGTATGAAAGGGAAAATTGATGTGATGATGGAGAAATTCAGAGGAGCTGGGAAGTGGGAGGGAAATAAGTGGAAACATAGAAACATAGAAACATAGAAAATAGGTGCAGGAGTAGGCCATTCGGCTCTTCGAGCCTGCACCACCATTCACTATGATCATAGCTGATCATGCAACTTCAGTACCCCATTCCTGCTTTCTCTCCATACCCTTTGATCCCTTTAGCCGTAAGGGCCACATCTAACACCCTTTTGAATATATCTAACGATCTGGCCTCAACAATTTTCTGTGGTAGATAATTCCACAGGTTCACAATTCTCTGAGTGAAGAAGTTTTTCCTCATCTCGGTCCTAAATGGCTTACCCCTTATTCTTGGACTGTGAGCCCTGGTTCTGGACTTCCCCAACATCGGGAACATTCTTCCTGCATCTAACCTGTTCAATCTCATCAGAATTTTATATGTTTCTATGAGATCACCTCTCATTAAATGTAGTATCTCCAAATTTGCGGATGACACTAAGTTGGGTGGCAGTGTGAGCTGCGAGGAGGATGCTGTGAGGCTGCAGAGCGACTTGGATAGGTTAGGTGAGTGGGCAAATGCATGGCAGATGAAGTATAATGTGGATAAATGTGAGGTTATCCACTTTGGTGGTAAAAACAGAGAGACAGACTATTATCTGAATGGTGACAGATTAGGAAAAGGGGAGGTGCAAAGAGACCTGGGTGTCATGGTACATCAGTCATTGAAGGTTGGCATGCAGGTGCAGCAGGCGGTTAAGAAAGCAAATGGCATGTTGGCCTTCATAGCAAGGGGATTTGAGTACAGGGGCAGGGAGGTGTTGCTACAGTTGTACAGGGCATTGGTGAGGCCACACCTGGAGTATTGTGTACAGTTTTGGTCTCCTAACCTGAGGAAGGACATTCTTGCTATTGAGGGAGTGCAGCGAAGGTTCACCAGACTGATTCCCGGGATGGCGGGACTGACCTATCAAGAAAGACTGGATCAACTGGGCTTGTATTCACTGGAGTTCAGAAGAATGAGAGGGGACCTCATAGAAACATATAAAATTCTGACGGGGTTAGACAGGTTAGATGCAGGAAGAATGTTCCCAATGTTGGGGAAGTCCAGAACCAGGGGTCACAGTCTAAGGATAAGGGGTAAGCCATTTAGGACCGAGATGCGGAGGAACTTCTTCACCCAGAGAGTGGTGAACCTGTGGAATTCTCTACCACAGAAAGTTGTTGAGGCCAATTCACTAAATATATTCAAAAAGGAGTTAGATGAGGTCCTTACTGCTAGGGGGATCAAGGGGTATGGCGAGAAAGCAGGAATGGGGTACTGAAGTTGAATGTTCAGCCATGAACTCATTGAATGGCGGTGCAGGCTAGAAGGGCCGAATGGCCTACTCCTGCACCTATTTTCTATGTTTCTATGTTTCTATGTTTCTATTCTTCTAAATTCCAGTGAATATAAACCTAGTCGGTCCAGTCTTTCTTCATAGACCAGCCCTGCCATCCCGGGAATCAGTCTGGTGAACCTTCGCTGCACCCCCTCAATAGCAAAAATGTCCTTCCTCAGATTAGGAGACCAAAACTGTACACAATATTCAAGGTGTGGCCTCACCAAGGCCCTGTACAACTGCAGTAAGACCTCCCTGCTCCTATAATCAAAGCCTCTCGCTATGAAGGCCAACATGCCATTTGCTTTCTTCACCGCCTGCTGCACCTGCATGCCAACCTTGAATGACTGATGTACCATGACACCCAGGTCTCGTTGCACCTCCTCTTTTCCTAATCTGTCACCATTCAGATAATAATCTGCCTTCCTGTTTTTGCCCCCAAAGTGGATAACCTCACATTTATCTACATTATACTGCATCTGCCATGCATTTGCCCACTCACCTAACCTGTCAAAGTCACCCTCACAGCTCATGCTACCACCCAGCTTAGTGTCATTTGCAAACTTGGAGATATTACATTCAATTCCTTTGTCTAAATCATTAATGTATATTGTAAAGAGCTGGGGTCCCAGCACTGAACCTTGCGGTACCCCACTAGTCACTGCCTGCCATTCTGAAAAGGACCCTTTATTCCTACACTTTGCTTCCTGTCTGCAAACCAATTCTCTATCCATGTCAATACATTACCCCCAATACCATGTGCTTTAATTTTGCACACTAATCTCTTGTGTGGGACCTAGTCAAAAGCCTTTTGAAAGTCCAAATACACCACATCCACTGGTTCTCCCTTGTCCATTCTACTAGTTACATCCTCAAAAAATTCTAAAAGATTTGTCAAGCATGATTTCCCTTTCATAAATCCATGCTGACTTGGATCGATCCTGTCACTGCTTTCTAAATGCGCTGCTATTACATCTTTAATAATTCATTCCAACATTTTCCCCACGACTGATATCAGGCTAACCAGTCTATAACTCCCTGTTTTCTCTCTCCTTTTTTAAAAAGTGGGGTTACATTAGCTACCCTCCAATCCATAGGAACTGATCCAGAGTCTATAGAATGTTGGAAAATGACCACCAATGCATCCACTATTTCTAGGGCCACTTCCTTAAGTACTCTGTGATGTAGACTATCAGGCCTTGGGGATTTATCAGCCTTCAATCCCATCAATTTCCCAAACACAATTTCCTGACTTCCAGGATTTCCTTTAGTTCATCCTTCTCGCTAGACCCTCGGTCCCCTAGTATTCCCGGAAGGTTATTTGTGTCTTCCTTAGTGAAGACAGAACCAAAGTATTTGTTCAATTAGTCTGCCATTTCCTTGTTCCCCATTATGAATTCACCTGATTCTGACTGCAAGGGACCTACATTTGTCTTCACTAATCTTTTTCTCTTCACATATCTATAGAAGCTTTTGCAGTCAGTTTTTACGTTCCCTGCAAGCTTACTCTATTTTCCCCCTCCTTTGTCCTCCTCTGCTGAATTCTAAATTTCTCCCATTCCTCAGGTTTGCAGCTTTTTCTGGCCAATTTATATGCCTCTTCCTTGGATTTAACACTATCCCTAATAAAGGAGCTTTGATGAGATGGCCGCGGACCTCTCTTGCAGGGTCACGATGGAGTCACTGCCTCCTGCGTTACTGCTCCTGCTCCTACTCGTCCTCCTGCTGTGGCTACTCCTCCTGGTCCTCCTCCTCCTGAGGTGGTGCGGCTATGCCTGGTGGTATTGGTTATGTCCTCATGATGGCCAGGTTGTGCAGCATGCAGCAGATGACGACGAATAGGGACACCCACTCTGACGAGTACTGGAGGACTCCTCTCAAGCGGTCAAGGCAGCAGAACCTTTGCTTGAGCACTCCGATGGTCTGCTCAATAATGCTCCTGGTGGCAGCATGGCTCTCATTGTATGAGAGCTGGGCAGGAGTAGTGGGGTTATGGAGGGGAATCATGAGCCAGGTGGAGAGTGTATAGCCCTTGCCTCCGAGCAGCTAGCCGTGAGCTTGATGTGGTGGCTGGAAGAGAGCTGGCACATCGGTCTGGCACAGGATGAAGGCACCTTGGTTCTTCCAGGATAGCGGGCATTGACGGTGAGGAATCGGCGTGTGTGGTCACACAACAACTGCACATTCAGTGAGTGGTAGCCTTTGTGGTTACGGAAGATCTCAGGATTGTGATGCGGTGCCCTCAAAGCGATGTGGGTGCTGTTAATAGTGCCCTGCACCATGGGGAAGCCCGCTATTCTGACAAATCCACATGCACGCTCGTGCTGCTTCTGCTCATGGAGAAGGAAATGTAGTCCCTTCTCTTCCTGTGGAGGGCATCTGTGACCTCGTGGACGGAGCAATGGACGGCAAACTGGGAGACGTTGGAGATCTCTCCTGTTACACACTGGAAGAATTCACTGGCGTAGAAATTGAACATGATGGTGACCTTGACTGCCACTGAGAGAGCCATCCTCAGCCTGGTCTGAGGCTCGAGGTCTGGTTGCAGGAGATGGCAGAGCTCTGTGACTACGTCCTTGCTGAAGCGCAGTCTTTGAATACACTGCTGCTCAGTGAAATTCATGTAGGAGAATTGATGCCAGACTACTCTGGGAGGGTAAGGTCTCTTTTTGCCAGCCCTGTTGTGCTTCTCTCTCTGGCCACATCTTGCTGACCTTGTACTTGTCTTTCTCCCTCTCTCTCTCTTTACCTTTCTCCTTGTCATTATCTCTCTCTGTGTCTTTCTCCCTCTCTCACACTGTACCTTTCTCCTTGTCTCTCTCTTTGCCTTCCTCCCTCTCTATGTCTGCCTATCTCCCTCTCTCCTTCTTTACCTTTCTCATTGTATTGCTGCATTTCTTTCTCCCTGTCTTTCTCTTTGTATTATTGCCTCTCTTTCTCTCTGCCTTTCTTTCTTCCTTTGCCTCCACATTTGTCTCTACCTAAGTAACCGCCGATGATGCAGCAGGAGGTCGAGTGTCAACACAGCCCCCATGAAAGGAGATAAATGTTGCAGTCAAATTTGCCCTGAATTAAACAAAGCAATACTTGAGAGCCAGAACAGTCCTTGAGGTGAGAACCGCTACAATCTTTGCAACAGGCACTCTGCCGAACTGTCCATAAGCTGTAAATAATAATGGACGAGAGAAAAGGTTTTGACAAGGTGGTGCCTTTAAATAGCGCTTCCTCAGCCGCCTCCCACCTGCTGTTGTTGTCAGCACCAGGCGGTACCTGAGGGGGAGAGACCAAATTTATGCGGGTGGGGGTTTACATAGAAACATAGAAAATAGGTGCAGGAGTCGGCCATTCAGCCCTTCAAGCCTGCACCACCATTCAATAAGATCATGGCTGATCATTCCCTCAGTACCCCTTTCCTGCTTTCTCTCCATACCCCTTGATCCCCTTAGCCGTAAGGGCCATATCTAACTCCCTCTTGAATTTATCCAATGAACTGGCATCAACAACTCTCTGCGGCAGGGAATTCCACAGGTTAACAACTCGCTGAGTGAAGAAGTTTCTCCTCATCTCAGTCCTAAATGGCCTACCGCTTATCCGAAGACTGTGTCCCCTGGTTCTGGACTTCCCCAACATCGGGATCATTCTTCCCGCATCTAACCTGTCCTGTCCCGTCAGAATCTTATATGTTTCTATGAGATCCCCTCTCATCCTTCTAAACTCCAATGTATAAAGGCCCAGTTGATCCAGTCTCTCCTCATATGTCAGTCCAGCCATCCCGGGAATCAGTGTGGTGAACCTTCGCTGCACTCCCTCTATAGCAAGAACACAAGAACGCTTTTCCTCAGATTAGGAGACCAAAACTGAACACAATATTCCAGGTGAGGCCTCAGCAAGGCCCTGTACAACTGCAGTAAGACCCCCTGCTCCTATACTCAAATCCCCTAGCTATGAACATCAACATACCATTTGCCTTCTTCACGGCCTGCTGTATCTGTATGCCAACTTTCAATGACTGATGAACCATGACACACAGGTCTCGTTGCACCTCCCCTTTTCCTAATCTGCCGCCATTCGGATAATATTCTGTCTTCGCGTTTTTGCCCCCAAAGTGGATAACTTCACATTTATCCACATTATACAGTATCTGCCATGCATTTTCCCACTCACCTAACCTGTTCAAGTCACCCTGCAGCCTCCTAGCATCCCCCTCACAGCTCACACCGCCACCCAGTTTAGTGTCATCTGTAAACTTGGAGATATTACACTCAATTCCTTCATCTAAATTGTTAATGTATATTGTAAAGAGCTGAGATCCCAGCACTGAGCCCTGCGGCACTCCACTAGTCACTGCCTGCCATTCTGAAAAGGACCTGTTTATCCCGACTCTCTGCTTCCTGTCTGCCAACCAGTTCTCTATCCACGTCAGCATATTACCCCCAATACCATGTGCTTTGATTTTGCACACCGATCTCTTGTGCGGGACCTTGTCAAAAGCCTTTTGAAAGTCCAAATACATCACATCCACTGGTTCTCCCTTGTCCACTCTACTAGTTACATCCTCAAAAAATTCCAGAAGATTTGTCAAGCATGATTTTCCTTTCATAAATCCATGCTGACTTGGACCGATCCTGTCACTGCTTTCCAAATGCGCTGCTATTTCATCCTTAATAATTGATTCCAATATTTTCCCCACTACTGATGTCAGGATAATCGGTCTATAATTACCCTCTTTCTCTCTCCCTCCCTTTTTAAAAAGTGGTGTTACATTAGCTATCCTCCAGTCCATAGGAACTGATTCTGAGTCGATAGACTGTTGGAAAATGATCATCAATGCATCCACTATTTCTAGGGCCACTTCCTTAAGTACTCTGGGATGCAGACTATTAGGCCACGGGGATTTATCGGCCTTCGATCCCATCAATTTCCCTAACACAATTTCCTGCCTAATAAGGATATCCTTCAGTTCCTCCTTCTCACTAGACCCTCGGTCCCTTAGTACTTCCGGAAGGTTATTTGTGTCTTCCTTCGTGAAGACAGAACCAAAGTATTTGTTCAATTGGCCTGCCATTTCCTTGTTCCCCATTATAAAGTCACCTGAATCCGACTGCAAGGGACCTACGTTTGTGTTCACTAATCTTTTTCTCTTCACATATCTATAGAAGCTTTTGCAGTCAGTTTTTATGTTCCCGGCAAGCTTCCTCTCGTACTCTATTTTCCCCCTCTTAATTAAACCCTTTGTCCCTCTCTGCTGAATTCTAAATTTCTCCAAGTCCTCAGGTTTTTTGCTTTTTCTGGCCAATTTATATACCTCTTCCTTGGATTTAACACGATCCTTAATTTCTCTTGTTAGCCACGGTTGTTCGCCACCTTCCCTGTTTTATTTTTACTCCAGAGAGGGATGTACAATTGCTGAAGTTCATTCATGTGATCTTTAAATGTCTGCCATTGCCTATCCACCGTCAACCCTTTAAGTATCATTTGCCAGTCTATTCTAGCCAATTTACGCCTCAAACCATCGAAGTTACCTTTCCTTAAGTTCAGGACTCTAGTTTCTGAATTAACTGTCCATCTTAATAAAGAATTCTACCATGTTATGGTCACTCTTCCCCAAATGGCCTTGCACAACAAGATTGCTAATTAGTAGTTTCTCATTACACAACACCCAGTCTAGGATGGCCAGCTCCCTAGTTGGTTCCTCGACACATTAATCCCTAAGACATTCCAGGAAATCCTCCTCCACAACATTGCTACCAGTTTGGTTAGCCCAATCAATATGTAGATTAAAGTCACCCATGACAACTGCTGTACCTTTATTGCGTGCATCCCTAATTTCTTGTTTGATGCTGTCCCCAACCTTACTACTACTGTTTGATGGTCTGTACACAACTAGCGTTTTCTGTCCCTTGGTATTCTGTAGCTTCGCCTATACTGATTCCACATCATCCAAGCTAATGTCCTTCCTTACAATTGCATTGATTTCTTCTTTAACCAGCATCACCACCACCCCGCCTTCTTTTCCTTTCTGTCTATCCTTCCTAAATGTTGAATACCCTGGATGTTGAGTTCCCAGCCTTGGTCACCCTGGAGCCATGTCTCCGTGATGCCAATTACATCATATCCGTTAATTGCTATCTGCGCTGTTAATTCGTCTACCTTATTCCGAATACTCCTTGCATTGATGCACAGAGCCTTCAGGTTTGTCTTTTTAACACTCTTTGTCCCTTTAGAATTTTGCTGTAATGTGGCCCTTTGCCTTGGGTTTCTCTGCCCTCCACTTTTACTATTCTCCTTTCTATCTTTTGCTTCTGCCCCCATTTTATTTCCCTCTGTCGCCCTGCATAGGTTCCCATCCCCCTGCCATATTAGCTTAACTCCTCCCCAACAGCACTAGCAAACATTCCCCCTAGGACATTGGTTCCGGTCCTGCCCAGGTGCAGACCGTCCAGTTTGTACTGGTCCCACCTCCCCCAGAACCGGCTCCAATGTCCCAGGAATTTGAATCCTTCCTTTCTGCACCACTCCCCAAACCACGTATTCATCTGAGCTATCCTGCAATTCCTACTCTGACTAGCATGAGGCACTGGTAGCAATCCTGAGATGACTACTTTTGAGGTCCTACTTTTTAATTTAGCTCCTAGCTCCCTAAATTTGTCTCGTAGGACCTCATCCCGTTTTTTACCTATATCGTTGGTACCTATATGCACCATGACAACTGTCTGTTCTCCCTCCCTTTTCAGAATGCTCTGCACCCGCTCCGAGACATCCTTGACCCTTGCACCAGGGAGGCAACATACCATCCTGGAGTCTCGGTTGCGGCCGCAGAAACGTCTATCTATTTCCCTTACAATTGAATCCCCTATCACTATAGCTCTCCCACTCTTTTTCCTGCCCTCCTGTGCAGCAGAGCAACCCATGGTGCCATGAACTTGGCTGCTGCTGCCCTCCCCTGATGAGTCACCCCCCCCCCCCAACAGTACCCAAAGCAGTGTATCTGTTTTGCAGGGGGATGACCGCAGGGGACACCTGCACTTCCTTCCTTGCACTGCTCTTTCTGTTGGTCATCCATTCCCTATCTGGCTGTGTACCCTTTACCTGCGGTAAGACCGACTCACTAAACGTGCTATTTACGTCATTCTCAGCATCGTGGATGTTCCAGAGTTCATCCACCCGCAGCTCCAGTGCCACATTGCGGTCCGTCAGGAGCTTCAGGTGGATGCACTTCCCACACACATAGTCAGCAGGGACACCGGAAGCGTCCCTGACTTCCCACATAGTACAGGAGGAACATAACATGTGTCTGAGCTGTCCTGCCAAGACTTAACCCTTAGATAAACTTAATTTGGCAACAACAATGCTAAAGGTTACTTACTGATAAAGAAAAGAAAAAGAACTACTACTTACCAATCACCAGCCAATCACTTACCCTTGGCTGTGATGTCACCTTTCGATTTCTTTCAACTTCTTTTTTGTCTTCTCTCCCTGCTGCAGCTGCACCGGCTGGCCTCTCAAACTGTCGACGCTCCTGTTGGGCCTCTTGTAGGCCTCAGTAACATCCCGCTCCACCTTCTGACTCCCCGCTGGCCTCTCGAGCTCCCGACGCTCCTGTTGGGCCTCTTGCCGGCCTCAGCAACGTCCCGCTCCACCTCCTGACTCCCCGCTGGCCTCTTGAACAAGGTAACAAGGCCCAAACAATGATTACATCATTATCGCCGGACACACCTGAGCGGGGTGCTACCGGCAGCAGTGGGGCGGTACCATGCTACTGCCTCCAAAAAAAAACGAAGCCAATTTTGCTGGGAGCAATCGCCCAGGCGAAAACTGATTTGCGTTCCTTTAGCACCTCCAGGTGGGCGCTAACGTGAGGCACAGATGAGGTCAATTCGGCCCCATACACTCCATCAAACCATACTCAGTCTCTAAAGCACTTCACAAAATTTTGTGAACATTGTTCATTTTCCTGTTTAGTGTTCAGTATTTTTACAGTAATGATAAACTTTAGTATTTGCCTCAAAATTACAATAGATACTTCTCCCATGCTAACGATCAACATTAACCCAACCCTTTAAACACAGTTGCTTACTTCTTACATGACTACCTACTATTGTGGAGCCTTCTGACTAACTTTATAACTGCTGGCTTCAGACAGACTACTGTCTTCATGCAATTCCAGTCAAAGATATAGCTCCAAATTTATTTGAAGAAACCACATAACAAAGAAATATTAAAAGCTATGGGGCAGTTTTTGGTCTTCAACGCCTGAGCATATTCTGGAGGGGTGGATCGCACACTCTTTGTAGAATTTTCAATGATTTTCATTCGCTGAAATCATTGAAAAAAAATGCGCAAGTTTTATAAATGGTATGTAATCTACCCTGCCGCATACTGTCCAAGCGGTGAAAACACACATATACCCCTACAACTTCCATAACTAGATTATGTGGGCCAAACTGTGTGGAACCCATGATCATGGGAGGTGGTCAGTGATCACAAGAGGGGATCCAATCGGGGAAGGGAGGCAGGTTAGCTTGGGGGGCTGCGGGGTAGCACTCCTACTCCTCCTGGCCCACAAGCAGAGCTAGAAAAACACTTACCTCTTCCATGCAGCAGTCCTTGCCTCAATTCAGCTGCTGGGTTTCCTGAGGCCTGAAAAACTTGGCTGGCCAGGATTACACCTGGAAGAGAGGTCAAATATGAGGCACACAGTCTCATTAAAATATTTTAATGAGTAACCTGCTGCCTGGAAGCAAATTGGTTGCCTGCCCCTGTCCCGCCTCCATAAAAAGGACTTTAAACAAAAAAATGGGGGGAGGGACAGGTGTCGGGAATTTTAGATATCTGAAGAGAAAGGTCAATTCAATAGAGCAGTGTAGAGATTTGGGTAAAAATAAGCAGAGTGTGACAGGAAGGGACAGCAAGTGTAATGCTAGCAGGGAATAAGGTCAAAGCGGGGAATAATGATAACAAATTAAATTAAAGACTCTTTTATCTGAATGCATGAAGAACTTCGAACAAGATAGACAAACTAATGGCACAAATAGAGATAAATGGGTTTGACCTAATAGCCATTACAGAGACGTGGTTGCAAGTTGCAAGGTAGGGAACGAAATGTTCCAGGGTACAGGTACTTAAAGTTTCGAAAAGACAGGCAGAATGTTAAAGGAGGGGGGTAGCTCTGATAATAAAGGATGACATAAGGACAGTAGTGTTATGTATTAGGGATGGTTTTCTAGACCAATATGTCGAGGAACCAACTAGAGAGCTGGCCATCCTAGACTGGGTGATGTGTAATGAGAAGGGACTAATTAGCAATCTTGTTGTGTGAGGCCCCTTGGGGAAGAGTAACCATAATATGGTAGAATTCTTTATTAAGATGGAGAGTGACACAGTTAATTCGGAAATTAGGGTCCTGAAGTTAAGGAAAGGTAACTTCGACGGTATGAGGCGTGAATTGGCTCGAACAGACTAGCAAATGATACTTAAAGGGTTGACGGTGGATAGGCAATGGCAAACATTTAAAGATCACATGGATGAACTTCAGCAATTGTATATCCCTGTCTGGAGTAAAAATAAAACAGGGAAGGTGGCTCAACCATGGCTAACAAGGGAAATTAAGGATAGTGTTCAAGTCAAGGAAGAGGCATATAACTTGACTAGAAAAAACAACAAACCTGAGGACTGGGAGAAATTTAGAATTTAACAGAGGAGGACTAAGGGTTTAATTAAGAGGGGGAAAATAGAGTACGAGAGGAAGCTTGCGGGGAACATAAAAACTGACTGCAAAAGCTTCTATAAATATGAGAAGAGAAAAAGATTAGTGAAGACAAATGTAGGTCCGTTGCAGTCGGATTCAGCTGAATTTATAACGGGGAACAAAGAAATGGCGGACCAATTGAATAAATACTTCGGTTCTGTCTTCACAAAGGAAGACACAAATAATCTTCCGAATATACTAGGGGACAGTGGGTCTAGTGAGAAGGAGGAACTGAAAGATATCCTTATTAGGCAGGAAATTGTGTTAGGGAAATTGATGGGATTGAAGGCCAATAAATCCCCGGGGCCTAATAGTCTGCATCCCAGAGTACTTAAGGAAGTGGCCCCAGAAATAGTGGATGCATTGGTGGTCATTTTCCAACAGTCTATCGACTCTGGATCAGTTCCTATGGACTGGAGGGTAGCTCATGTAACACCACTTTTTAAAAAAGGAGGGAGAGAGAAACCGGATAATTATAGACCGGTTAGCCTGACATCAGTAGTGGGGAAAAAGTTGGAATCAATCATTAAGGATGAAATAGCAGCGCATTTGGAAAGCAATGACAGGATCGGACCAAATCAGGACCAAGGGAAATCATGCTTGTCGAATCTTCTGGAATTTTTTGAGGATGTAACTAGCAGAGTGGACAAGGGAGAACCAGTGGATGTGGTGTATTTGGACTTTCAAAAGGCTTTTGACAAGGTCCCGCACAAGAGATTGGTGTGCAAAATCAAAGCGCATGGTATGGGGGTAATGTCCTGATGTGGATAGAGAACTGGTTGGCAGACAGGAAACAGAGAGTCAGGATTAACGGTTCCTTTTCAGAATGGCAGGCAGTGACTAGTGGAGTGCCGCAGGGCTCAGTGCTGGGACCCCAGCTCTTTACAATATACATTAACAATTTAGATGAAGGAATTGAGTGTAATATCTCCAAGTTTGCGGATGGCACGAAACTGGGTGGTGGTGTGAGCTGTGAGGAGGACGCTAAGAGGCTGCAGGGTGACTTGGACAGGTTAGGTGAGTGGGCAAATGCATGGCAGATGCAATATAATGTGGATAAATGTGAGGTTATCCATTTTGGGGGCAAAAATACGAAGGCAGAATATTATCTGAATGGCGGCAGATTAAGAAAAGGGGAGGTGCAACAAGACCTGGGTGTCATGGTTCATCAGTCACTGAAAGTGGGCATGCAGTTACAGCAGACGGTGAAGAAGGAAAATGGTATGTTCGCCTTCATAGCTAGGGGATTTGAGTATAGGAGCAAGGAGGTCTTACTGCAGTTGTACAGGGCCTTAGTGAGACCTTACCTGGAATAATGTTTTGGTCTCCTAATCTGAGGAAGGATATTCTTGCTATTGAGGGAGTGCAGCGAAGGTTCACCAGACTAATTCCAGGGATGGCTGGACTGTCATATGAGGAGAGACTGGATCAACTGGGCCTTTATTCACTGGAGTTCAGAAGGATGAGAGAGGATTTCATAGAAACGTATAAAATTCTGACGGGACTGGACAGGTTAGATGCGGGAAGAATGTTCCCGATGTTGGGGAAGTCCAGAACCAGGGGACATAGTCTTAGGATAAGGGGTAGGCCATTTAGGACTGAGATGAGGAGAAACTTCTTCACTCAGAGAGTTGTTAACCTATGGAATTCCCTGCCGCAGAGAGTTGTTGATGCCAGTTCATTGGATATATTCAAGAGGGAGTTAGATATGGTCCTTACGGCTAAAGGGATCAAGGGGTATGGAGAGAAAGCAGGAAAGGGGCACTGAGGGAATGATCAGCCACGATCTTATTGAATGGCGGTGCAGGCTTGAAGGGCCGAATGGCCTACTCCTGCACCTATTTTCTATGTTTCTATGTTTCTATGTATGGAGAAAGAGTCAGACTGAACACTGTGAGCTCAAAGTAAAGTGTGACAGTCTTTTATTGCAGGTCTCCAGAGTGCCTCTCCAACCTGTGAGGCCTCCTTAAATATCTGTGCTCCCACGGGATTCTGGGATCCCTTGGGACTCCAGGGGATGAGCCCTCTCTGGCTGTACAGAGTATATACAAGTTTACATATATAGCAACACTCCCCACCCCCCCCCCTCAAAGTCAATAGTGTAACTATTTACAATGTGAGTCGATCTGGGGCCCTTCTTGCCCTGGTTGATCATCTCGGTATGAAAGCTGGTGTTGGTGAGTCAATTGTTGGGCCCTCGCTGGGCTGCTGTGCAGCTGGCCTTGCTGGGCTGCCTGGTGTGTTGCGCCCTGCTGGGCTGCTGTGGATGATGGGTGCAGCTTTGTGGAGAACCGGTTGCCACTGATGTGTATGTTGGGGGGTCAAAGAAGGTAGGGTCCAAAATGGGTTGCTCAGGATAGTCCGTGAATCTGAGTTTGATTTGGTCCAAGTGTTTCCGGTGAATGAGTCCATTTGAAAGTTTGACCCGAAACACCCTGCTTCCCTCTTTGGACACTACAGTGCCGGGAAGCCACTTGGGACCTTGTTCATAATTCAATACAAATACAGGATCATTGATTTCAATCTCACGTGACACATTTGCGAATTCATGGTATGTACTTTGTTGAAGCCGCCTGCTCTCTACCTGTTCATGTAGATCAGGGTGAACTAACGAGAGCCTTGTCTTAACTGCTCTTTTCATGAGCAGTTCAGCAGGTGGGATCCCAGTGAGTGAGTGTGGTCTCGTGCGGTAGCTAAGCAAGACTCGGGATAGACGAGTCTGCAGTGAGCCTTCCGTTACCCTCTTCAAGCTCTGCTTGATGGTTTGCACTGCTCTTTCTGCCTGACCATTGGACGCTGGTTTAAACGGGGCAGATGTGACATGTTTGATCCCTTTGTGGGTCATGAATTCTTTGAACTCAGCACTGGTAAAACATGGCCCGTTGTCGCTCACCAGGACATCGGGTAGGCCGTGTGTGGCAAACATGGCCCACAGGCTTTCAGTAGTGGCAGCGGACGTGCTAGCCGACATTATATCACATGCAATCCACTTGGAGTACGCGTCTACAACCACAAGGAACATTTTATCCAAGAACGGGCGTGCATAGTCGACGTGTACCCTAGACCATGGTTTGGAGGGCCAATACCAGAAACTTAGAGGTGCCTCCCTGGGTACATTGCTTAACTGCGAGCAAATATTACATCTGTGAATGCAAGATTCTAAGCCCGCATCGATACCGGGCCACCATATGTGGGATCTGGCTATTGCTTTCATCATTACGATGCCTGGGTGGGTACTGTGGAGGTCACTGATGAAGATGTTTCTGCCCTTCTTGGGGACTACTATTTGATTGCCCCACAGAAGGCAGTCTGCCTGAATAGATATTTCATCTTTGCGCCGCTGCAATGGTTTTATCTCTTCCTGCATTTCCACTGGGATACTGGAACAGCTTCCATGAAGCACATAGTTTTTGACTAGGGACAATAAGGGGTCCTGGCTCGTCCAGGTTTGGATCTGCTGGGCAATTACGGGTAATTGTTCACTCTCAAATGCTTCCATAACCACGGCTAAATCTGTGGGCTGCGCCATTTCCGCCCCTGTGGTGCGCAATGGCAGCCTACTGAGAGCATTGGCGCAGTTTTCTGTGCCTGGCCTGTGGCGGATGGTGTAGTTGTATGCGGACAACGTGAGCGCCCATCTCTGGATGCAGGCCGATGCATTGGTATTTATCGCTTTACTCTCGGAAAACAGGGATATGAGTGGCCTATGGTCAGTTTCCAATTCGAATTTTAACCCAAACAGATATTGATGCATTTTCTTTACCCCGTAAACACACTCTAACGCTTCTTTTTCAATCATGTTGTAGGCTCTCTCAGCCGTAGAAAGACTCCTGGATGCGTATGCAACCAGTTGCAGTCTCCCAAAATCATTAGCTTGTTGCAATACACACCCGACGCCATATGATGACGCATCACATGCTGGTACCAAACGCTTACATAGATCATACAACACAAGCAATTTGTTTGACCATAACAATTTTCTAGCTTTTACAAAGGCATTTTCTTGGCTTTTGCCCCATGCCCATTCATCCCCTTTACGCAGTAAGACGTGCAGTGGTTCTAAAAGTGTGCTGAGACCCGGTAAGAAGTGACCAAAGTAGTTCAGATTCCTAGAAACGACCGCAGCTTCGTCACGATCTGTGGCCTCGGTGCGTTCTCGATTGCCTCCGTCTTAGAATCGGTGGGCCTGATGCCGTCCGCTGCAATCCTCCTCCCCAAGAACTCCACTTCAGGCGCCAGGAAAATGCACTTCGAGCATTTTAACCTGAGCCCCACGCAGTTGAGTCGATGAAGAACCTCCTCCAGGTTCTGCAGATGCTCGACTGTGTTCCGACCTGTGACCAAGATGTCATCCTGGAAGACCGACTTCAGTAAGCTTTCCATGTTTCTCTGGAATATTGCCGCTGCTAATCAAATTCCAAATCGGCACCTGTTATAAATGAAAAGACCTTTGTACGTGTTGATGCAGGTGAGGCCCTTCAATGATTCCTTAGGTTCCTGCGTCATGTAGGCTGAAGTCAAATCCAGCTTCGTGAACGTCTTTTCTCCCGCCAGAGTTGCAAAGAGGTCATCGGCCTTTGGTAGTGGGTATTGGTCCTGCAGGGAGAAACGATTGATAGTTACTTTGTAATCGCCACAGATTCTGACGGTGCCATTTCCCTTGAGGACTGGGACAATAGGATTGGCCCACTCGTTGAACTCGATGGATGAAATGATGCCCTCTCGTTGCAGCCGGTCTAGCTCAATCTCTGCCCTTTCTCTCATCATGTATGGTATTGTTCTCGTCTTATGATGGATGTGTCTCGCCCCCGGAATTAGGTGGATCTGCACTTTTGCTCCTTGGAATTTCCCGATGCCTGGTTCGAACAGCGAAGGGAACTTGTTTAAGACCTGGGCACACGAAGTGTCGTCAACGGGCGATAGTGCTCGGATGTCGTCCCAGTTCCAGCGTATCTTTCCCAGCCAGCTCCTGCCGAGCAGCGTGGGTCCATCGGCCGGTACCACCCAGAGTGGCAGCTTGTGCACCGCTCCATCGTAGGAGATCTTTACGGTAGCACTGCCGATTACAGGAATCAGTTCTTTTGTGCAAGTTCTTAGTTTCGTACGAACTGGAGTTAAGACTGGCCTTGAGGCCTTGCTGCACCACAATCTTTCGAAAGTCTTGTTGCCCATGATGGACTGGCTCACGCCCGTGTCCAGCTCCACTGACACTGGGAGTCCATTTAGTTCAACATTCAGCATTATTGGGGGACACTTTGTGGTGAATGTGTGCACCCCATGTACCTCTGCCTCCTCGGTCTAAGGCTCTGGTTTGTCATGATCCGCCGTGGATCTGTCCTCCTCTGCAACGGTAATTTACAGGATTAACTGGATTTGCAGCTCGCCTGCACATACATTGGAGGTGTCTCATTGTTCCACAGCCCTTGCAAATGTACCCTTTGAAGCGGCATGAATGGAAACAATAATCACCCCCGCAGTGCCAACAAGATGTTAATGGCCTTGCATTCATCACCCTTGATGGTGGACTCTGAGACATCTGCGGCCATGCAGCTGCAGGTATGTGTGACCTGCCCTGTATGTTGCGATTTGAAAACAACATCACTTTGTTCACTATACTTGTAGCAGCACTTGTGTGCTAAGAGATTTGCTTAGTATTGTCACTGGTGGCAATGAATGCCTGGGCTATCACTATGGCCTTACTCAAGGTTGGGGTCTCTACAGTCAAAAGTTTGCGAAGTATGGTTTCGTGGCCAATGCCAAGTTCAAAAAAGTCTCATATCATGTGCTCCAAATGTCCTTCAAATTCGCAATGTCCTGCAAGGCGTCTTAGCTCAGCGACATAACTCGCCACTTCCTGGCCTTCAGATCTTTTGTCGGTGTAGAACCGGCACCTCGCCATCAGAACGCTTTCCTTCTGGTTCAAATGCTCCCGGGCCAATGTACACAAATCATCGTACGATTTCTCCATGGGTTTCGCTGGAGTAAACAGATTTTTCATGAGTCCATACATTGGTGCCCCACAGATGGTGAGGAGGATCGTCCTTCGTTTGAGTGCGTTCTCTTCCCCATCCAGTTTGTTGGCTGCGAAGTATTGGTCGAGTCACTCCACAAAGCTTTCCCAATCGTCTCCCTCCGAGAATTTATCCAGAATGCGCTCTGTTCTCTGCATCTTTGGGTTCGATATCTGTATCTCGTTGCCAATTGTTATGTATGGAGAAAGAGTCAGACTGAATACTGTGAGCTCAAAGTAAAGTATGACAGTCTTTTATTGCAGGTCTCCAGAGTGCCTCTCCAACCTGTAAGGCCTCATTAAATATCTGTGCTCCCAAGGGATTATGGGATCCCTTGGGACTCCAGGGGATGAGCCCTCTGGTGGCTGTACAGAGTATATACAAGTTTACATATATAACAATTAGAGAGAAAGGATCTCGGCTTGGAAGATCAGGAAGTAGAATCAGTATAGGTGGACATAAGGAATAACCAGGGACAGAAAACACTGGTGGAAGTAATAAATATAGGTCCCCTAACAGTAGTTATACCATTGGAAGAGAGTGTTCGACGATCAGGCCCTCAAATCTTGCACCAAGCTTATAGTCTACAGGGCTGTAATGATATCCGCCCTCCTGTATGGCTCAGAGACGTGGACCATATACAGTAGACACCTGAAATCGCTGGAGAAATACCACCAACGATGTCTCCGCAAGATCCTTCAAATCCCCTGGGAGGATAGACGCACCAACATCAGTGTTCTCGATCAGGCCATTATTCCAAGCATCGAAGCACTGACCACACTCGACCAGCTCCGTTGGACGGGCCACATTGTTCGCATGCTGACACGAGACTCCCAAAGCAAGCACTCTACTCGGAACTCCTACACGGCAAGCGAGCCCCAGATGGGCAGAGGAAATGTTTCAAAGACACCCTCAAAGCCTCCTTGATAAAGTGCAACATCCCCACCAACACCTGGGAGTCCCTGACCAAAGATCGCCCTAAGTGGAGGAAGAGCATCCGGGAGGGCGCTGAGCACCTCGAGTCTTGTCGCCGAGAGGATGCAGAAAACAAGTGCAGGCAGCGGAAGGAACGTACGGCAAACCAGACTCTCCACCCACCCTTTCCTCCAATGACTGTCTGTCCCACCTGTGACAGAGACTGTAATTCCCACATTGGATGGTTCAGTCACCTGAGAACTCACTTTTAGAGTGGAAGCAAGTCTTCCTCGATTTCGAGAGACTGCCTATGATGATACCATTGGGCAGAATATTAATCAAGAAATAGTAGGAGCTTGTAATAAACGTAATGCAATACGTAGGGAACTTTAATCTTCATATAGACTGGACAAACCAAATTGGCAAAGGTAGTCTGGAGGACGAGTTCATGGAATGCATTAGGGACAGTTTCCTAGTACAATATGTCATGGAACCAACCAGGGAATAGGCTATTTTAGATCATGTTTTGTGTAATGAGACAGGGTTAATTAGCAATCTCATAGCAAAGGATCCTCTGGGGCAGAGTGATCATAATATAATATAATAGAATTTCACGTTACGGACTTGCCTAAGTCCGAAACTTGAGTTTTAAACTTAAATAAAGCCAATTACACAGGTATGAAGGGCGAGTTGGCTAAGGTAGATTGGAAAAATAAATTAAAAGGTATGGCAATAGATAAGCAGTGGCTAGAATTTAAAGAAATATTTCATAATTCTCAACAAAAATACGTTCCATTGAGAAACAAAAACTCCACGGGAAAAGTAATCCATCCGTGTCTAACTAAAGATATTAAGGATAGCATTAGATTGAAAGAAGAAGCTTATAATGTTGGGGAGAATAGTAGTAAGCCTGAGGATTGTGAGAGTTTTAGAAACCAGCAAAGGGTGACCAAAAAATTGATAAAAAGGGAAAGAATAGACAGAGAAAAAACTCGCAAGAAATATAAAAACAGATTGTAAAAAGGAAGAGAATAGCAAAAGTAAACATTGGTCCCTTAGAGGCTAAGTCAGGAGAAATTATTATGGGGAATAAGGAAATGGCGGAAACGTTAAACAAATATTTTGTATCTGGTTTCACAGTAGAAGAAGCAAAAAGCATACCTAAAATGGTGGGTAACCATTGAATAAGAGTGAAGAACTTCATGTAATTAATATAAGTAGAGAAAAAGTACCAGAGAAACTAACGGGTCTAAAAGCCGACAAATCCCCTGGACCTGACAGCCTACATCCTAGGGTTCTAAAAGAGGTGGCTGCAGAGATAGTGGATGCATTGATTGTGATCTTTCAAAATTCCTTAGATTCTAGAATGGCCACAGCAGATTGGAAGGTAGCAAATGTAACACCGCTATTTAAGAAAGGAGGGAGAGAGAAAACCAGGAACTACAGGCCAATTAGCCTGACATCGGTCATCAGAAAAATGCTGGAATCCTTTGTTAAGGAAGTGGTATCAAGGCATTTAGAAAATCATAACATGATAAGGCAGAGTCAACATGGTTTTATGAAAGGAAAATCATATGTGACAAATTTATTAGAGTTTTTTGAGGATGTAACTAGCAGGGTAGATAAAGGGGAACCAGTGGATGTAGTATATTTGGATTTCCAAAAGGCATTCAATATGGTGCCACATAAAAGGTTATTACATAAGATGAATGATCATGGGATTGGAGGTAATGTATTAGCATGGATTGAGGATTGGTTAATGGACAGAAAACCGAGAGTAGGGATAAACGGATCTTTTTCAGGTTGGCAGGCTGTAACTAGTGGAGTGCTACAAGGATCAGTGCTGGGGCCTCAGCTATTTATAATCTATATTAATGACCGAGATGAAGGGATTGAGTGTAATGTATCCAAGTTTGCTGATGATACAAAGCTAGGTGGGACAGTAAGCTGTGAGGAGAACACAAAGCATTTGCAAAGGGATAGAGATAGACTAAGTGAGTGGGCAGTAAGGTGGCCGATGGAGTATAATATAGGGAAATGTGAGGTTATTCACTTTGATAGGAAGAATAGAAACATAGAAACATAGAAAATAGGTGCAGGAGCAGGCCATTCAGCCCTTCTAGCCTGCACCGCCATTCAATGAGTTCATGGCTGAACATTCAACTTCAGTACCCCATTCCTGCTTTCTCGCCATACCCCTTGATCCCCCGAGTAGTAAGGACTTCATCTAACTCCCTTTTGAATATATTTAGTGAATTGGCCTCAACTACTTTCTGTGGTAGAGAATTCCACAGGTTCACCACTCTCTGGGTGAAGAAGTTTCTCCTCATCTCGGTCCTAAATGGCTTACCCCTTATCCTTAGACTGTGACCCTTGGTTCTGGACTTCCCCAACATTGGGAACATTCTTCCTGCATCTAACCTGTCTAGACCCGTCAGAATTTTAAACGTTTCTATGAGGTCCCCTCTCATTCTTCTGAACTCCAGTGAATACAAGCCCAGTTGATCCAGTCTTTCTTGATAGGTCAGTCCCACCATCCCGGGAATCAGTCTGGTGAATCTTCGCTACACTCCCTCAATAGCAAGAATGTCCTTCCTCAAGTTAGGAGACCAAAACTGTACACAATACTCCAGGTGTGGCCTCACCAAGGCCTTGTACAACTGTAGCAACACCTCCCTGCTCCTGTACTCAAATCCCCTCGCTATGAAAGCCAACATGCCATTTGGTTTCTTAACCGCCTGCTGTACCTGCATGCCAACCTTCAATGACTGATGTACCATGACACCCAGGTCTCGTTGCACCTTCCCTTTTCCTAATCTGTCACCATTCAGATAATAGTCTGTCTCTCTGTTTTTACCACCAAAGTGGATAACCTCACATTTATCCACATTATACTTCATCTGCCATTCATTTGCCCACTCACCTAACCTATCCAAGTCACTCTGCAGCCTCATAGCATCCTCCTCGCACCTCACACTGCCACCCAACTTGGTGTCATCCGCAAATTTGGAGATACTACATTTAATCCCCTCGTCTAAATCATTAATGTACAATGTAAACAGCTGGGGCCCCAGCACAGAACCTTGCGGTACCCCACTAGTCACTGCCTGCCATTCTGAAAAGTACCCATTTACTCCTACTCTTTGCTTCCTGTCTGACAACCAGTTCCCAATCCCATGTGCTTTAACTTTGCACATTAATCTCTTGTGTGGGACCTTGTCGAAAGCCTTCTGAAAGTCCAAATATACCACATCAACTGGTTCTCCTTTGTCCACTTTACTGGAAACATCCTCAAAAAATTCCAGAAGATTTGTCAAGCATGATTTCCCTTTCACAAATCCATGCTGACTTGGACCTATCATGTCACCATTTTCCAAATGCGCTGCTATGACATCCTTAATAATTGATTCCATCATTTTACCCACTACTGAGGTCAGGCTGACCGGTCTATAATTCCCTGTTTTCTCTCTCCCTCCTTTTTTAAAAAGTGGGGTTACATTGGCTACCCTCCACTCGATAGGAACTGATCCAGAGTCAATGGAATGTTGGAAAATGACTATCAATGCATCCGCTATTTCCAAGGCCACCTCCTTAAGTACTCTGGGATGCAGTCCATCAGGCCCTGGGGATTTATCGGCCTTCAAACCCATCAATTTCCCTAACACAATTTCCCGACTAATAAAGATTTCCCTCAGTTCCTCCTCCTTACTAGACCCTCTGACCCCTTTTATATCTGGAAGGTTGTTTGTGTCCTCCTTAGTGAATACCGAACCAAAGTACTTGTTCAATTGGTCTGCCAATTCTTTGTTCCCCATTATGACTTCCCCTGATTCTGACTGCAGGGGACCTACGTTTGTCTTTACTAACCTTTTTCTCTTTACATACCTATAGAAACCTTTGCAACCCGCCTTAATGTTCCCTGCAAGCTTCTTCTCGTACTCCATTTTCCCTGCCCTAATCAAACCCTTTGTCGTCCTCTGCTGAGTTCTAAATTTCTCCCAGTCCCCGGGTTCGCTGCTATTTCTGGCCAATTTGTATGCCACTTCCTTGGCTTTAATATTATCCCTGATTTCCCTTGATAGCCACGGTTGAGCCACCTTTCCTTTTTTATTTTTACGCCAGACAGGAATGTACAATTGTTGTAATTCATCCATGCGGTCTCTAAATGTCTGCCATTGCCCATCCACAGTCAACCCCTTAAGTATCATTCGCCAATCTATCCTAGCCAATTCACACCTCATACCTTCAAAGTTACCCTTCTTTAAGTTCTGGACCATGGTCTCTGAATTAACTGTTTAATTCTCCATCCTAATGCAGAATTCCACCATATTATGGTCACTCTTCCCCAAGGGGCCTCGCACAATGAGATTGCTAATTAATCCTCTCTCATTACACAATACCCAGTCTAAGATGGCCTCCCCCCTAGTTGGTTCCTCGACATATTGGTCTAGAAAACCATCCCTTATGCACTCCAGGAAATCCTTCTCCACCGTATTGCTTCCAGTTTGGCTAGCCCAATCTTTGTGCATATTAAAGTCACCCATTATAACTGCTGCACCTTTATTGCATGCACCCCTAATTTCCTGTTTGATGCCCTCCCCAACATCACTACTACTGTTTGGAGTAGAAAAATAGAATATTTTGATTTGGATGTCCTCGTGCAAGAAACACACAAAGCTAGGATGCAGGTACAGCAAACAGTAAGGAAGGCAAATGGCATGTTGTCCTTTATTGCATGGGGGTTGGAGTACAAGAGTAAGATGGTCTTGCTACAATTGTACAGGGCCTTGGTGAGACCACACCTGGAGTATTGTGCACAGTTTTGTTCTCCTTATCTAAGAAAGGATATAGTTGACTTGGAGGCAGTGCAACGAAGGTTCGCTAGATTAATTCATGGAATGAGAGGGCTGTCTTATGATGAGAGATTGTGTAGAATGGGCCTATACTCTCTGGAGTTCAGAAGAAGGAGAGGAGATCTCATTGAAACACACAAGATTCTGAAGGGGATTGATAGTGTACATGAAGAGAGGTTGTTTCCCCTGGTTGGAGTATCTAGAACTAGGGTTCACAGCTTCAGGATAAGGGGTAGGCAATTTAAGACAGATGAGGAGGAATTTCTTCACTCAGAGGGTTGTGAATCTTTGGAATTCTCTGCCCCAGAGGGCTGTGGAGGCTGAGTCCCTGAATATATTCAAGGCTGAAATACATAGATTTTTGGAGTGTAGGGTAATCAAGGGATATAGAGATCTGGTGGGAAAGTGGAGCTGAGGTCGATGATCAGCCATGATCTTATTCAGCAGGCTTGAGGGGCCGTATGGCCTAGTCCTGCTCCTCTCTCTTATGTTCTTTTATTCTTATATTCTTAAAACTAGAAGTGGGCGGTTTCGAGGCGGGTTGGATTCAGGGTTGAAATTTTAAAAAATTGAATATCCCACCCGACCTAAACCCACCCATAATTGGGGGTTAAAATTCCCCTCTTTTGTCTGAATTAAATGGCTTAACCTATTCCAATAACTTTGATTGATGTGTTAGACAGGTCCCCATCGAAGGTAACTGGTAGCACTGAACAATGTTGACCTGATGTGTATATCTCTGCCAGTCTGTTGTGTATATTCTCTGTAGCCTGCAGGAACACCTAGCATTAGTTAATTTTAGTCTTGTGTGCGCTATTATCAAGAAAGAATCCAATAAATAACCACTTAAATACCATTGTCAAAAATACTTAGGGCTAGATTTTCCAATTCACATCGCTGGCCTAGTGCCCATATATCGCCCAAAACCGGCCTGCTATCGCCCAGTTTGACTGAAAAGTGGAAAGTTAGGCTGGAACATCACCGGAAAATTCTCCCCCCAACTTTTGGCTCACATTGCCGAGGTGATCGCGGAGGTGATAGCCCGCACATCGTCCAGCCCAACTTTTGGCACATTGCCGGCATATCGCCGGGCTGATTGCTCGCTGAGAACATCACTGAAGAATAGTTGCTTTTCCAGGGCCTTCCTCACAGAGCTGGGCACTACGGAGGCATTTTGAATGTCAGAGGAAGGGAGGAGGCTGCTAAAAAACGCGAGCTTATAAATGATGAGTTATTTAAGGGTCTTTTACAGATAGATCCACTCACATTTATACTTATATTTAATAATTATACTAATATTAGCTTTTATTTTAGTAGATTAGGTATTTTTTTTTACTAAAAGGGCATTTATAGCAGGTGATAATAATATTAGTGATAGTGATGGGACCTATAGCTTCTCTGCCATTACTTGTAATTGCTCACAAGCTGGCGTCTGACAGGATCAATCGAAGAGGTGGCAGATTAATGCGGAGGCAGAGGAGGTGAACGTACAGCTAACAAACGTACAGGGAAAGGCAATCTTACCTCAACTTGTCTGAAAATGCGTGTCTTAGGAGGCTGCGCTTCCGGAAGGAGGTCATCGATGAGATATGCCAGCTCATCAAGGAGGATCTGCAGCCTATCATCATCATCATCATCATCATAGGTAGTCCCTAGGTAGTCCCTCGGAATCGAGGAAGACTTGCTTCCACTCTTAGCATGAGTTCTTAGGTGGCTGTACAGTCCAATATGAGAACCACAGTCTCTGTCACAGGTGGGACAAATAGTAATTGAGGAAAGGGGTGGGTGGGATTGGTTTGCCGCACGCTCTTTCCGCTGCCTGCACTTGATTTCTGCATGCTCATGACAACGAGACTCGAGGTGCTTAGTGCCCTCCTGGATGTACTTCCTCCACTTATGGCGGTCTTTGGCCAACGACTCCCAGGTGTCAATAGGGATGTTGCACTTTATCAGGGAGGCTTTGAGAGTGTCCTTGTAATGTTTCCACTGCCCTCCTTTGGCTCGTTTGCCGTGAAGGAGTTCCGAGTAGAGCGCTTGCTTTGGGAGTCTCGTGTCTGGCATGCGAACTATGTGGCCAGCCCAGCGGAGCTGATTAAGTGTGGTCAGTGCTTCAATGCTGGGGATGTTGGCCTGGACAAGGACGCTAACGTTCGTGCATCTGTCCTCCCAGGGGATTTGTAGGATCTTGTGGAGACATCGTTGGTGGCATTTCTCCAGCGACTTGAGGTGTCTACTGTACATGTTCCATGTCTCTGAGCCATACAGGAGGGTGGGTCTTACTACAGCCCTACAGCCCTGAGCTTGATGGCAGTTTTGAGGGCCCGGTCTTCAAACACTCTTTTCCTCAGGTGGCCGAAGGCTGCACTGGCGCACTGGAGGCAGTGTTGGATCTTGTCGTCAATGCCTGCTCTTGTTGATAGGAGGCTCCCGCGATAAGGAATGTGGGCCATGTTGTCCAGGGCTGCACCGTGGATCTTGATGACTGGGGGCAATGCTGTGCGGCGGAGGACCTTTGTCTTACTGATGTTTAGCGTAAGGCACATGCTTTCGTACATCGACTATGTCCTGGAGTTCAGCCTCTGTATGTGCGCAGACGCAGGCATCATTCGCGTACTGTAACTCCACGACAGAGGTTGAGGTGAGTCTTGGACCTGGCCTGGAGACGGCGAAGGTTGAACAAGTTCCCACTGGTTCTGTAGTCCAGAGGGGAGCTTGTCGATTGTGAGGTGGAGCATGGCAGCGAGGAAGATTGAGAAGAAGGTTGGGGTGATGATGCAGCCCTGCTTGACACCGGTCTGGATGTGGATTGGGTCTGTGATGGATCTGTTAGTAAGGATCACGGCCTGCATGTCGTCATGGAGCAGGCGGAGGATGGTGACGAACTTTTGGGGGCATCCGGAACGGAGGAGGATGCTCTATAGATCCTCGCGGTTGACAGTGTCAAAGGCCTTTGTAAGCCTACCAGCACCATCAGGACTGCACTGCACGTTGAGGTAAAGGTTACTGCGGCACTATCTTTCAACGCATCTGGATCCTTTCAGGCTTCAACTAGCGATATCTGTGGTATCTCTCAGCACGCCACACACTACTGCATTCAACAGGTGACTGAAGCCCTTTATGCTCACAGGATGGACTTTATAAGCTTCCCATGAGCAGGGAGGGGTTTGGTTTACTCGAGAATAGCAAAGTTCCCCAAGGGGCAGAGAGCAATAGACTGCACGCACGTCGCCCTGAAAGCCCCTTTACAGAACCCGGAGGTGTTTCATAACAGAAAGGGATTCCACTCCCTGAATGTGCAGCTCGTTGTCAGCCACAACCAAATAATCATGGCAGTAAATGCTATATTTCCAGGCAGCATCCATGATGCGCACATCCTTCGTGAGAGTGCTATCCCTGACCTGTTTGTCAAGCAGCCAGAAGGTCACAGTTTGATGCTGGGGGATAAAGGATATGGCCTTGCCCCTTGACCCCCCTGTGTAATCCCCTGATGGAAGCCGAGAAGCATTACAACGAAAGCCACATAGCTATGTGCAACATCGTTGAAAAGACAATTGGAGTGCTCAAGCAGCACTTCAGATGCCTGGACCACTCTGGTGGCAGCCTACAGTACCACATTGACCAGGTCACTGAGTTTATTGTGGTGTGTTGCATTTTGTATAACCTAGCTTTAAGAAGAGGACAACAAATGCCAGATGGGGCTGCTGGTCGACCTCCAGAAGGAGTGGAGGTGGAAGAGGCAGACGACGAGGAGCAGGAGGAGGAGGAGGTTGGTGAGGACCTCGGGGACGACAAACAGCCTGGTGATGAATCCATGGTCCCACCACAGCTCCCCCCCTCCGCTTGCAGAAGACTGGAGAAAAATGTTATTAATGTAACAAGAATTTTTAATTTTTAGAACCCCTCCCACCCCCCCCCAACTATAAACCAACAGTAACAATAAGATAAAAAGAACACAACAATAACAATAAAAGTAATAACAACAATAAAACTAACAACAATAACACCCCCTCCCTACCTGTGGCCACGTTTCCCTCCAGATCCTTTTCACCCCCGTGTCTTAGGCCCACCCGTCCGTTTTTGTCCCCGGAGACCGAGACAATGCTGGCGTGCAGTGGGCTGTTGGGGGGGTGTTGGAGGGGAATACGAAGCGGGGGGATTGTCTTCTGAGTAAGAAGGAAGTTCTTCCTCCTGACTCGCTTGAGTGCTTGGGCTGGTACTCCGACCAAGCACGACATTTTGGGGTGCAGCGCCGTGCGCAGCCAACAGCACATGCCGCAAGGCATTGATGGCGGCGGTCTGTGCACACAACTCTGCAAGTGTCTGCCTTGCTACCTCCGTATGCTCAGCAAACATCTGAGCAAAGTCTCACTTGAACTGGTGAAAAGCCTGGAGATGCTCGCGACTTATCCTCGCACAGGAAGATCAAGCCTTCCAACAGATCATCTCTTGGAGGTGAGTGTTGAATTCGCTGACCCGACATCCATGGGGTCTGCGAGAGCAAAAGTGTGCGCCTTAGCATCGCCAACTGCACGCCGCTTGGTCCCGCTACCTCTTCGTTCGAACCCGAACTTACGACCACAGGTCCCCCAATTGCTCCAACTTGGAGCACTAATCCTCCTGCTCCTCCTCGGTGGTCTCATGCTGCGGTGCTTGCTCTTGGTCATCCTCATCCTCATCCTCATCCTCCAGAGGTTGGGCCTCTGGTGCTGGTGCTGGGCGACCTGCAAAACACAATTGGAACAGAAGGGTACACATTAATCTTACACTGCACTGCACTCGCAAACATATGAGGAGAAGCACTACTAATGAATCTGTATGGAATTCTTTGCCCCAGAGAGCTGTGGGTGCTGGATAAGTCAGATATAGACAGAATGATAAGGGACTGTATGGGGAACAAATAGAGAAGGGGCAAACGGATAGATAGCCTGCTCTTGCTCTGATGTAATTTGTTCTTATGCTGTCAACCTGAATGTAGCACAGAGGCAGCATGCATTACATGACATCATTTGGATATAATCATTTGTATATTATAAGTAAATGGAGTTACATTACGTAAACATTACTTTAACACTGCTTAAAACACTCACGTGCTGCCTGTGTGGGCTCTGCCACATCACGGATGGTGGCCAAGCGACTATGGGTCGGCGCCCCTCGCCTCGTTCGACACCAAGGAGATGATGTCGGATATAAGAACATAAGAAAATAAAAAATCGGAACAGGAGTAGGCCATACGGCCCCTTGAGCCTGCTCAGCCATTCAATAAGATCATGGCTGATCTGATCATGGACTCAGCTCCACTTCCCTGCCCGCTCCCCAGAACTTCTTATCCCCTTATCGTTTAAGAAACTGTCTATTTCTGTTTTAAATTTATTCAATGTCCCAGCTGCAACAGCTCTCTGAGGCAGCAAATTCCACAGATTTACATCCCTCTGAGAGAAGAAATTTCTCCTAATTTCTGTTTTAAATGGGTGGCCCCTTATTCTAAGATTATATCCTCTAGTTCTAGTCTCCCCCATCAGTGGAAACATCCTCTCTGCATCCACCCTGTCAAGTCCCCTCATAATCTTATACGTTTCGATAAGATCACCTCTCATTCTTCTGAATTCCAATGAGTAGAGGCCCAACCTACTCAACCTTTCCTCATAAGTCAACACCCTTATTTCCGGAATCAACCTAGTGAACCTTCTCTGAACTGCTTCCAAAGCAAGTATATCCTTTCGTAAATATGGAAACCAAAACTGCATGCAGTATTCCAATTGTGGCCTCACCAATAAACCTGTATAGCTGTAGCAAAACTTTCCTTCTTTTATACTCCGTCCCCTTTGCAATAAAGGCCAAGATATCATTGGCCTTCCTGATCACTTGCTGTACCTGCATAGTATCCTTTTGTGTTTCATGCACAAGTACCCCCAGGTCCCGCTGTACTGCAGCACTTTGCAATCTTTCTCCATTTAAATAATAACTTGCTCTTTGATTTTTTTTCTGCCAAAGTGCATGACCTCACACTTTCCAACATTATACTCCACCTGCCAAATTTTTGTCCACTCACTTAGCCTGCCTATGTCCTTTTGCAGATTTCTTGTGTCCTCCTCACACATTGCTTTCCCTCCCATCTTTGTATCATCAGCAAACTTGATTACGTTACACTCAGTCCCTTCCTCCAAGTCATTAATATAGATTGTAAATAGTTGGGGTCCCAGCACTGATCCCTGCATCACCCCACTAATTACTGATTACCAAGCAGAGAATGAACCATTTATCCCGACTCTCTGTTTTCTGTTAGTTAGCCAATCCTCTATCCATGCTAATATATTAATCCAAATATCTCACCCCAAATACGGCGGTAAGCCTGGGGTGGGGGTTTCCCCTTTGCACCCCAGGTTAATTGGGCCCACCTCGAATGTACCTCCACGTCAAGGGCCTCGTTGGCCTCATCAGTAAAGGGGTTGGCCCTCTTCCTCCCCACCTCCAAATCTCGATCACAGTCCAACATAGCAAGTAGCAAGTAGTGAGTAGTAAGTAATAAGTATTCTTTCTTTCTCTTTCTCTCTTTCTTTCTCTTTTCTCTCTCTTTTCTCTCTCCCTCTCTGTCTCTCCCCCTCCACAATGGGCTTCTGCGCATGTGTGAATGACCCCTTACCTCCCGAAACAGGGAAAAGCTGTCCACCGAAAAAAAAAATCACAAACGCAGAAGCCTGTTGCTAGAGAAGCTTTTGTCTTCCACATCGCTGACCTATCGCTGGGCCCATGTAACATTGCTGGCCTTTAACTTTGCCCATTTCTCATCGCTGGCCTTTCACAGAGGCGAAAATCACGGACAAATAATGGGCGATGTTTCAGTGATTGTGAAGGCTGACACCGAGCAAGGCTGGAACATCACCCATTTTTTGGGCAACAGTCAACAAAAGTGTAGCCCTTAATTTTTGACACAGCTTCCATCATATCACCTTCCTCCCAGGGAAGCAGTTGCTCATTGGTGCCACTTACATGGAACTGATGAGAACTGGCAGAGTGCCAGCACTGGTACACAGGCCGAATGGCCTCCTTCTGCACTGTATGGTTATATGAATTGTTTGGTGGACTGCCCAGAACAATGCCAAAAACCTTCGCTAATTCTGTTCTAATTCACAGGATACATGGTATTCTCTCTGTGTTTTTTCCAGACTTAGCATGTCCTGCACATTATGCTTGTTGTGATTTCCTGCACTGTGTGGCAATTTTAATCCTGGTTGACCGTGTATTGTCCACATTTGCTCTTTGGCCAAATAGTTTGCACAGTCAGGTTTATCTGGTAACAATGGCTGAGAGCTATATAAAGGCTTTCAATCTAGTTGTTGCTGTCTGCAAGATTGTCCCTTACTGAGTCACACTCCCCCGAGATACTTGCTCCTCTCCTTGTGTCTTTCCTGGAGCAAGCAAGGCATACAAGGTTACTTCATTGTAGATGCGGTGTGCAATTAAACTGTAACTATGCCACATTTAGTACATGATAATCAGTTCTCTGGATGAAGTGGCCTTGGGAGCTCGAAAGTCAGTGCTCATCATCAGCCTCCACACAAGTCCCCACATAAATTTA
The DNA here is from genome assembly GCF_044704955.1 of Pristiophorus japonicus. Classification (NCBI taxonomy): domain Eukaryota; kingdom Metazoa; phylum Chordata; class Chondrichthyes; family Pristiophoridae; genus Pristiophorus; species Pristiophorus japonicus. The sequence continues at coordinate 292,692,171 of NC_091978.1, forward strand.
GTGTGATGAACGTCTCCAAGTCCTGCTTGACACACGCTACCCAGACTCCCCTCAATAGCCATACACCAAGTCACACTCTGCTGGTGATTTGATGCTTCTCCCTTTTCTGAAAGTCAATACAGCAATCCCCACTTTCCACACAGTCTGCCCACCAGGCCTTCTTCAGGTTGGTGAACATAAGAACATAAGAAATAGGAGCAGGAGTAGGCCATACGGCCCCTCGAGCCTGCTCCGCCATTTAATATGGTCATGGCTGATCCAATCATGGACTCAGGTCCACTTCCCTGACTGCTCCCCATAATCCCTTATTCCCTTATCGGTTAAGAAACTGTCTATCTCTGTCTTAAATTTATTCAATGACGCAGCTTCCACAGTTCTCTGAGGCAGCAAATTCCACAGATTTACAACCCTCTGAGAGAAGAAATTCCTCCTCATCTCAGTTTTAAATGGGCGGCCCCTTATTCCAAGATTATGCCCCTAGTTCTAGTCTCCCCTATCAGTGGAAACAGCCTCTCTGCATCCACCTTGTCAAGCTCCCTCATAATCTTATACGTTTCAATAAGATCACCTCTCATTCTTTTGAATTCCAATGAGTAGAGGGTTGTAAATCTGTGGAATTCACTGCCTCAGAGAGCTGTGGAAGTTACTCAACCATTCCTCATAATTCCCTCATCTCCGGAATCAACCTAGTGAATCTTCTCTGAACCGCCTCCAAAGCAAGTATATCCTTTCTTAAATATGGAAACCAAAACTGTACGCTGTATTCCAGGTGTGACCTCACCAATACCCTGTATAGCTGTAGCAAGACTTCCCTGCTTTTATACTCCATTCCCTTTGCAATAAAGGCCAAGATTCCATTGGCCTTCCTGATCACTTGCTATACCTGCATATTATCCTTTTGTGTTTCATGCACCAGGACCCCCAGGTCCCGCTGTACTGCAGCACTTTGCAATTTTTCTCAATTTAAATAATAACTTGTTCTTTGATTTTTTTTTCTACCAGTCTGTCTCATCCTTTGACAGCACTGTCAGTATCTGTTGAGGTTAAGTCCTCAGACGTTGCTTAGGACTTGCTTTTTCTTATAGCTTTTGCTTCCTCACCATTAAGTAAGTTGGTCACAATGTCCTCATCAGTTCAATCATTATATAATAAAACATCAAATGGCACAGATACTGAATCTCCTATTTCATTGTAACCTATCCAAGGCGTGTTCTCTAGCCATGCTTTGCCCTGCACTAAAAAAACCACGAATGCACACATGCCTTTTGAATACTGATTACCCTGTGCCCAATGTGCTGACTATACCTTGTGTCGGTCATTCATTCACCATGATTGGGCATAGATACGACAGCAGATTCTCAGTCATCTCATGCCTCACTGCAGCACTGTGTCTCCCCAGTGATGCTCTGGACACTCTTTCAGATCAGCAACAGATTGTTTTGAGTCTTACCGACTGTATCTGTAATATTTAACTTCCCTTGCATTGGTCCTTTGTGATCTGCTTGGCTATATTAACACAGCTGGTTTGGCAGGGGGATGGGAACCTGAGAACAAATTCAAAAGGGAAGGAAGTAAAGCAGGAGTTGGATGGCAAGAATCTAGAAAGCCAATCTATAAGACAGAGGAAATAGGGCTTAGTATGTAGTAAGCAAGGAGGTCTTCCTGTTCTGAATGGTATATACTTTAACGCAAGGACAAGAGTGAATAAGGCGGATGAGCTAAGAGCACAGGTAGACACTTGGGAGTATGACATTATAGCCATTATAGAAACATGGCTGAAAGAGGGTCAGATTTGCAGATTTGTCAGATTAATATTCCTGGCTACAGGATTTCTAGACAAGATAGAGAGGGGGGTAAAAGGGGGGGGGGGGGGGCTGGGGTGGTGGTTGCAGTACTAATTAAGCAACTATTACAGCGGTGAGGAGGGATGATAGGTTAGAGGGATCATTAACTGAGGCCAGATAGGTCGAATTGAGGAACAAAAAAAAGGGCGATCACACTGCTGGGAGTCTATTATAGATCCCCAAACAGTGGGAGGGAGATAGAGGAGCAAATATGTAGGCAAATTGCTGTGAAGTCTAAAAACCATCGGGTAGTAATAGTAGGGGATTTTAACTATCCAAATATTGATTGGGACAAATTTGGTGTGAAGGATATAGAGGGTGCAGAATTTTTTAGTCAGTATGTAGCAAGTCCAACACGAGAGGAGGCGGTCTTGGATTTAGTTTTGGGGAATGAAGCTGGGCAAGTTGAAGGGGTATTAGTGGGGGAGCATTTGGGTGCCAGTGACCAAAATTCAGTCAGATTCAAGTTGGTTATGGATAAGGACAAGAATAGGCCTGGAATAAAAGTTCTGAATTGGGGAAAAGCTAATTTTGCTAAGTTAAGGAGTGATTTGGCCATAGTGGACTGGAAACAGCTACTTGTGGATAAATCGGTGTCGGAACAGTGGGAGGCATTTAAGGGGGAGATCCGAAAGGTTCAGGCCAAAAATGTGCCATTAAAGAAAAAAGCTGGGAAAAATAATTCTAGAGCCCCCTGGATGTCTAGGGACTTACAGGGGAGGATTAAGAAAAAAAGGGATGCTTATGTCACATATCAACGGCTAAATACTTTAGAACCTTTAGAAGAATATAGAAAGATAAGAGGTTAAATTAAAAAGGATATTAGGAATGCTAAGAGAGCACAAAAAATTCTTAGCCAGTAAAATTAAGGAAAACCCTAAGATGTTCTATAAATATATTAAGAGTAAGAGGGTAACTAAGGAAAGGGTAGGGCCTATTAGAGACCATGAGGTTAACCTTTGTGAGGAGACGGAAGATGTTAGTAGGGTTCTTAACGAATACTTTGCATCTGTTTTCACAAAGGAAAGAGGTAATGCAGATACTGCTATAGAGGAGGAGTGTGATATTCTGGATGAAATAAATATAGTGAGAGAGGAAGTATTAAGGAATTTAGTAGCTTTGAAAGTAGATAAGTTCCCAGGCCTGGATGAAATGCAACCCAGTATGTTGAGCGAAGTAAAAGAGGAAATAGCAGAGGCCTTGACCATCATTTTCTAGTCCTCTTTGGAATATGGGCATGGTGCCGAGGATTGAAGGACTGCTAATGTAGTACCCTTGTTTAAGAAGGGAAAAAGGGATATGCCGAGTAATTACAGGCCTGTCAGCTTAACATCAGTAGTGGGAAAATTATTGGAAAAAATCTTGAAAGACAGGATAAATCTGCATTTGGTTAGGCAAGGATTAATTAGGGACAGTCAGCACAGATTTGTTAAGGGAAGATCGTATTTGACGAACTTGATCGAATTTTTTGAGGAGGTAACCAAGAGGGTCAATGAGGGTAGCGTATACTATGTAGTATATATGGACTTTAGCAAGGCTTTTGATAAGGTCCCGCATGGTAGACTGGTCATGAAGGTTAAAGCCCATGGGATCCAGGGCAAAGTGGCAAGTTGGATCCAAAATTGGCTTGGGGGTAGGAAGCAAAGGGTAATGATTGATGGATGTTTTGTGACTGGAAGGATGTTTCCAGTGGGGTTCCGCAGGGCTCAGTACTGGATCCCTTGCTTTTTGTGGCATATATCAACGATTTAGATTTGAATATAGGAAGTATGATTAAGAAGTTTGCAGATGACACTAAAATTGGCTGTGTGGTAGATAATGAAGAGGAAAGTCATGGGCTGCAGGAGGATATCAATCTATTGGTCAGGTGGGCAGAGCAGTGGCAAATGGAATTTAATTCAGAGAAGTGTGAGGTGATGCACTTTGGGAGGGCTAATAAGGAAAGGGTATACACATTAAGCGGTAGGCCACTTAATAATGTAGATGAACAAAGGGACCTTGGAGTGCTTGTCCACAGATCCCTGAAAGTAGCAGGATAAGGTGGTTAAGAAGGCATGTGGAATGCTTGCATTTATTGACCAAGGCATAGAATATAAAAGCAGGGAGGTTATGCTTAAATTGTATAATACTTTAGTTAGGCCACAGCTGGAGTACTGCATGCAGTTCTGGTCACCGTATTATAGGAAGGACGTTATTGCACTAGAGAGGGTGCAGAGGAGATTTACTAATATACTGCCTGGAATGGAGAATCTTAGTTATGAGGACAGATTGAATAGGCTGGGTTTGTTCTCATTGGAACAGAGGAGGTTGAGGGGCTTGGACATAGTGGATAGTAAGGGTCTATTTCCATTGGTGGAGCAGGCTATTATGACGGGGCATAGTTTTAAGGTTGGTGGAAGGTTTAGAGGGGATTTGAGAGGGGGGCTTCTTTACGCAGAGGGTTGTGAGGATCTCGAACTCGCTGCCTGGAAGAGTGGTGGATGCAGAAACCCTCACCACTTTTAAGAGATGGTTGGATGGGCACTTACAGTGCTGTAACCTGCAGGGTTACGAACCTCGAGCTGGTAATTGGGATTAGACTAGATGACCTTTTGTTGGTCGGCGCAGATATAATGATAAGTAGTGCAGGGAATAGAATTCAGCCAGGGTGATCTCCTGGACTAGTTTCGATCGCTTGGATGGGTCGGAGAGGAATTTTCCCAGATTTTCTCTCCCTAAATTGGCCTGGGTTTTTATCTGGTTTTTGCCTCTCCCAGAAGATCACATGGCTCCAGTTGGGGTGGAGTGGAGATGTTTTTAGTATAAGGGGTGTTGCAGTGGTGTGGGGTGGACTGGTTGGGCTGGGTACTCTTTGCCTTTCCATCATTGTTCATGGGTTTGTATGTAACCTTTAGGGCTGCTGACCGAGGGCCGTGCAGCTCTTTGTCGGTCGGCGCAGACACGATGGGCTGAAATGGCCTCCTTCTGCGCTGTAAATTTCTATGCAAATTTCTATGTTTCTAAGGTCACAGAGCGCAGCATGAGCATCTGGCTCAATCAGTTGCCCGCTGCTCAGTTGATGTGGGACACAACCTTCTCACCTACTCATTGGTTCTTCAACTCTGGAAATGCCACAAAATGATTGGCTCATTTGGCCATCTGACTTGTGGGCTTCAACTCTTTGTCTAGTGATTATAACTGTAAATCTTTTAGAAATTCTTGCAGAAAATGATCTTTTAATATTACTTGATATACTTATAATCCATTAAATTTTCCCTCTCTAACCACAAGGCCAATATATCAATTTATATCAGTAGTCCTGAGCTTTCCATAATCTTTTAAGTTTCTGCCTGCATGCTTCTGGCATCATTATAAGTACTGAGAATTGATCATATTACAGTATCATAATCCACAATGTTTATCAGATCTACAAGCAAAAACACAGTAAGTACTCTGCTATTAATTGATAGTACCAGCCATTCTGCCTACATTTCTAGCAATTCAAAAGCACTTTTTATTTTTATTTCAAATTTGGAATAAGATTAGTTTCAATACAAGTATTTTGGCAAGAATCATGGGATAGATCAACTGGGCCCTCACTTACTGGTGTCATCATCTGTAATCATCTACAAGGCACAAGTCAGGAATGTAATGGAATACATTCCACTTGCCTGGATAAGTGCAGCTCCAACAACACTCAAGAAGCTCGACACCATCCAGGACAAAGCAGCCCGCTTGATTGGCATCCCGTCCACCACCTTAAACATTCACTCCCTGCAGTGTGCACCAAGAGGCACTGCAACAACTCACCAAGGCTTCTTCAACAGCACCTCCCAAACCCGTGATTTCTACCACTTAGAAGGACAAGGGCAGCAGATGCATGGGAACACCACCACCTCCAAGTCACACACCATCCTGACTTGGAAGTATATCACTATTTCTTCATCATCGCTGGATCAAAATCCGGGAATTCCCTCCCTAACAGCACTGCAGGAGTACCTTCACTACAAGGATTGCAGCTAAGGAGGTGGTGGGCGGCCGCCTCCTCGTAGCAGATGTAATGTACAAAAATTCCCTTCTCAGGCTAATTAACGTGTATGCCTCACCTCTCAGAAGCGAGCGGCTGGCCCTCTTCCAGCAGCTCCCACTGCTGCTGGCGACGTCCAGGCCAGTCATTCTGGGCGGTGACTTCAACTGCATCATCGATGCGGCTGGACGATCCAGCAGAGCCGACAGCAAGCTGGACACCACATCCAGACTCCTGATGGACGCGGTAAAAGATGCCAAGCTGTGCGATGTCTTCAGCAACCCTGCAGACAGAGCACCACGCAGATACACCTGGTCAAGACCAGACGGGTCCGTCCGTTCCAGAATAGACTTCCTGTTTGTGTCCCACACGCTCAAGGTCAGATCCACCGACGTCACGCCGGTGTTCTTCTCTGACCACTGCCTCCTACTGGCCGACTGTCGCCCACAGGAAAACCAGAAAGTTGGCAGAGGGATATGGAAGCTGAACGTGAAACTGTTGACTCCGGAAAACGTGGAGGAACTCAAGGGGGATTACAAAGGTTGGAGAACCGTAAAACCCCTCTGCGATTCCCCGATGCACTGGTGGGAAACAATCAAGAGGTTCTTCATCCTCAAAGGTGTTCAGGAGGCGAGAGGGAGACAGAGGGAATTGTCCCAACTCCAGAAGAGCATGCAAAACCTGCTCCTGCTGCAGTCGATGGGGGTCGATGTCGCGGAGTAACTTGAAGAGGTGAAGGGCCAGCAAGCCTCGCTCTTTGCCTCAGAGTCCTCCAAAATCATTTTCCACTCCAGAGTCCACTCCGTCGAGCAGGATGAGACGTGTTCGCGCTTCTTCTTCCAAAAGGTACACAGGGGGAGCTCTGTGATCACCAGCCTAAAGGAAGAAGACGGTTCTGTGACGTTTTTACAGCCTGACATGCTGAGGATCAGCAAATCCTTCTATGCCAGGCTGTATGACGTCAAGCCCACAGACCGCGCGGCCTCCCAGTCGTTCCTGTCGTCTATCACGGAGGTCCTAAACGACAGCGAGCGGGAGAGTCTGGACCACCCGTTAACTCTGGACGAGATGACAAAGGCCGTCCGGTCCCTTGCGACGAGTAAAACTCCCGGAAGCGACGGCTTACCGGTCGAGTTGTATTGGGCTCTGTGGGACTGGATGGGCCCAGACCTGCTGGAAGTGTACGGGGGTATGCTTCTGGCTGGCAGCATGTCAGAATCGATGAGGAAAGGCATCATCACCCTCATCTACAAGCAGAAGGGGGAGAGGGAGGAAATCAAAAACTGGCGGCCCATTTCGCTGCTCAATGTGGACTACAAGATCCTGTCAAAGGTCATCGCCAACAGGGTCAAGTCTGCTCTTGAGCTGGTGATTCACCTGGACCAGACCTGCGCTGTCCCCGGCAGGAAGATCTCTGATAGCCTGGCGCTACTCAGGGATACGATCGCCTACATGCGGGACAGGGGGGTGCACACCTGCTTAATCAGCTTAGACCAGGAGAAGCCTTTGACAGGATATCGCACACGTACCTGATGGGCGTGCTCTCCACAATGGGGCTTGGGGAGGGTATCCGCAATTGTATCCAACTGCTCTACAGAGACATCAATACCGCAGTTCTAATCAACGGGTGGGAAACTGAAAGCTTTCCGATCAGATCTGGAGTCAGGCAAGGCTGTCCTCTCTCGTCTGTCTTGTTTGTGTGTTGTATCAAGCCCTTTGCCGGGTCCATCAGGAAGGATGCGGGCATTAGAGGGGTGACGATCCCAGGCAGCAGAGGCGCTCAGGTCAAGACCTCCCTGTACGTGGACGACGTGGCCATCTTTTGCTCGGATCCGCAGTCGGTCCGCAGATTGCTCACAATCTGCAACCAGTTTGAACTGGTCTCGGGACCTTCCCGTTAAGCCAGATTACCTGAAGGTGTTGGGAATATGGTTCGGAGCGGACGGGGCGTGCGCCAAAAACTGGGAAAAGCGTATCGTCAAAGTGAAGCAAAAACTGGGATGGTGGAAGCTGCGCTTCCTCTCCATGGCAGGAAAGAACCTGGTCATCAAGAATGAGGTGCTCTCGGGGTTGCTGCACGTGGCACAGGTCTGGCCCATCTCTCGCTCCTGTGCCGCGGCAGTCACCCGGGCCGTCTTCCACTTTGTCTGGAGGTCCAAAATGGACCGTGTCCGCAGAGACACAATGTACAAATCTCTGGACAGTGAAGGAAAGGATGTTCTGAACGTGGCCCTCATCCTGATGGCCACCTTTGTGTGCGGCTGCATCAAGCTGTGCACAGACCCCCGGTACGCAAACACCAAGTGTCACTACGTGCTGAGGTTCTACTTGTCCCCAGTGTTGTGAAGGATGGGCCTGGCCATGCTGCCGCGAAACGGCCCCACCAGCTGGACCATGCCTGTCCACCTGTCCTTCGTGGAAAAGTTTTTCACAAAAAACCCGTTTGACCACAAAGCCATAAAACAGTGGTCAGCACGTAAGGTCCTGGACGCCCAACGAAAGAAGGAGAGGGTGGACCCTGTCGGGTGGTTCCCTGAGCAGACTGTAGAACTCATTTGGCAGAACGTCTTATTGCCAGAGCTTTCACACAAGCACCGAGATGTAGCTTGGTTGGCAGTGAGGAGGGCCCTACCCGTCAGAGCGTTCATGCACAGCCGGCGTCTCAGCAGCACGGCACGGTGCCCCCGAGTCGGCTGCGGGGCGGACGAGACTGTCACCCACCTCCTTCAGGATTGCGCCTTCGCAAGGCAGGTCTGGAAAGAGATGCAGTGGTTGTTGTCGAGGTTCATCCCGAGCAGCTCCGTAACACAGGACTCTGTGCTCTACGGGCTATTCCCAGGGACACACACCGAGACAGACATCACCTGCTGCTGGAGGGCCATCAACTCGGTGAAAGACGCACTTTGGTCTTGCCGAAACTTGCTGGTCTTCCAGAGCAGGAGATGTCCACGTCTGCGTGTTGCAGACTGGCGCAATCCAAGATCCAGGACTACGTGCTGAGGGACACACTAAAAATTGGTGCAGCCGCCGCAAAGGCACGGTGGGGAAGAGCCACAGTTTAAAGCCCTTCCGCCACAGTAAACGCAGGGGACGGAATCAGTATAAAACTCCCCTTGGGCTGCAATGGTAAACCTTTTGTATACATCGAGCACCATGATCTGCAAACACCTATGTAGTGCCATGTAAAATGCAAGTCCTGTTGCTTAATGCACGTTGGAAACAAATGTAACTGTACCCTCACTGTGTACCGTATGGTGACACATGTAATGTAACTTGATGAACGTACCACAATGTATCCTGGATCGTATGAATCGTACCTTGAAATGTAAAGTAAAGAAATGTATTGAACGGAACTGCGGTCAGCATCCAAATGTAATGTATGGAATTGCTGACCGCATCCAAATGTACTGAACTGCTTTCAAATGTATTGTGCAAATTTTTATATGAATAAAGTATATTTTGAAATTAAACAAAAACACAAGGACTGCAGCAGTTCAAGAAGATGGCTCACCACCGCCTTCTTAAGGGCAAGTAGGGATGGGCAATAAATACTGGCCTTGCCAGAGACGCCTACATCCCGTGAATGAATAAACCCCCCCCCCCTCTCTGCCAGATCAAGTGCACATGTTCAAGTTGCTTCTCCTTTACCTCTGTCTTGTGCTTGCACAGATACATGTTTTCTTCAGTTTTCTTCAGTTTCACTTCTGCACTGATGCTCAACCAATGCTCGTTGTTTGCTTCCTTCTCGGGCTTGCACTGCTCTTTCGCAACCTCCAGTTTAAGCCTTTCTAATTAGGTGCATAGACTTTGTCAACATTTTCTGCTCCATTCAAAGCACTCTTTCTTGCTTAGTCGATTTCAGTTACCAGTCACGATTATATAACCAGATTATATCATGGAGTTATACCTGCTATAGTATGGGTTACCAATGTATACTGCTGATCTCTTCAATAGGTGGAAAAACACTATGGTTGGATTTTGTACTTTTTAGATTTCGGGGCATTAATCACGACGAGGCATTAAAGTTAGCGCCTAAAAATAGTTTGCGCCTCTGACTTCAAGTTTTAGCGAAAATGTAAGTTGGAGAAGCGTTGGCATTAAGTTAGACGTTACACAAAGGACTTTGTACGCCCGAGCCGAAACTTGCAGCGGTAACATAGAAACATAGAAACATAGAAAATAGGTGCAGGAGTAGGCCATTCGGCCCTTCTAGCCTGCACCACCATTCAATGAGTTCATGGCTGAACATTCAACTTCAGTACCCCATTCCTGCTTTCTCGCCATACCCCTTGATCCCCCTAGTAGTAAGGACCTCATCTAACTCCTTTTTGAATATATTTAGTGAATTGGCCTCAACAACTTTCTGTGGTAGAGAATTCCACAGGTTCACCACTCTCTGGGTGAAGAAGTTCCTCCGCATCTCGGTCCTAAATGGCTTACCCCTTATTCTTCCTGCATCTAACCTGTCTAACCCCGTCAGAATTTTAAATGTTTCTATGAGGTCCCCTCTCATTCTTCTGAACTCCAGTGAATACAAGCCCAGTTGATCCAGTCTTTCTTGATAGGTCAGTCCCGCCATCCCGGGAATCAATCTGGTGAACCTTCGCTGCACTCCCTCAATAGCAAGAATGTCCTTCCTCAGGTTAGGAGACCAAAACTGTACACAATACTCCAGGTGTGGCCTCACCAATGCCCTGTACAACTGTAGCAACACCTCCCTGCCCCTGTACTCAAATCCCCTTGCTATGAAGGCCAACATGCCATTTGCTTTCTTAACGGCCTGCTGCACCTGCATGCCAACCTTCAATGGCTGATGTACCACGACACCCAGGTCTCTTTGCACCTCCCCTTTTCCTAATCTGTCACCATTCAGATAATAGTCTGTCTCTCTGTTTTTACCACCAAAGTGGATAACCTCACATTTATCCACATTATACTTCATCTGCCATGCATTTTCCCACTCACCTAACCTATCCAAGTCGCTCTGCAGCCTCACAGCATCCTCCTCGCAGCTCACACTGCCACCCAACTTAGTGTCATCCGCAAATTTGGAGATACTACATTTAATCCCCTCATCTAAATCATTAATGTACAGTGTAAACAGCTGGGGCCCCAGCACAGAACCTTGCGGTACCCCACTAGTCACTGCCTGCCATTCTGAAACGTACCCATTTACTCCTACTCTTTGCTTCCTGTCTGACAACCAGTTCTCAATCCATGTCAGCACACTACCCCCAATCCCATGTGCTTTAACTTTGCACATCAATCTCTTGTGTGGGACCTTGTCGAACGCCTTCTGAAAGTCCAAATATACCACATCAACTGGTTCTCCCTTGTCCACTCTACTGGAAACATCCTCAAAAAATTCCAGAAGATTTGTCAAGCATGATTTCCCTTTCACAAATCCATGCTGAATTGGACCTATCATGTCACCTCTTTCCAAATGCACTGCTATGACATCCTTAATAATTGATTCCATCATTTTACCCACTACCGATGTCAGGCTGACCGGTCTATAATTCCCTGTTTTCTCTCTCCCGCCTTTTTTAAAAAGTGGGGTTACATTGGCTACCCTCCACTCTATAGGAACTGATCCAGAGTCAATGGAATGTTGGAAAATGACTGTCAATGCATCCACTATTTCCAAGGCCACCTCCTTAAGTACTCTGGGATGCAGTCCATCAGGCCCTGGGGATTTATCGGCCTTCAATCCCATCAATTTCCCCAAGAAGTTTTATTCTTCTTTAGTGCCCTGCAACATAACGTTGTATAGTATATGGTTTTATTTTGGTTGGGGGTGTTTTTGTGACTTTGTTGCAGTAAAATTTATGACTCATCATTTGCCATTGGTGTCTTGTGCATCATTCCAACGTTCACCGGAGATGTGCCTTTATGGGGGCACATAGCGTGTCCAGTATTAGCTCCATCCCTCAGTTTCCTCTATTTAGGAGAGCCAGTTCATTACGAGCTGGTGATGTGCGATTGTTGGTCCGGGAGCATCTCCACGCTGCCTCCCTGTGGATGGAGTGGCTATCCCATGGTGGCCTCGTCAGGCTCCTATCGTTGTCCTCCTCCTTCTGAGGTGGACATGCAATCCCCACTGGCAATGCCTGGCCCCTCATGATGGCCAAGCTATTCAACATGCAGCACACCACAGTTAATTCGGATAGCTGTTGAGGGGAGTATTGAAGGCTGCCTCCAGAGCGGTGCAGGCGTCAGTCTGCTTATAGGAGATGGCATATCTTTGTCACCACTTCCTTTCGGCAGTGCAGCCTTATCACACACTGCCCCTCAGAGAGCTGGAGGTCTGAGCATTGGTGCCTGTAAACCCGTTGTGGATAAGCCCTCCTCCCTGGATGTCTTCGTCCTCTCATGATCCGCGGATTGACATGGCCAAGAGTCCTTCCTCCAGCTTGACACCGCCTAACAATAGCATGATAAGCTGGCGAACTAGTCATGGCCCCATTAAATTTTCTCACTGAAGCTGTAATGGCACTGTAATGGCAGATAAAAGTAAAGTTTGCAAGTTGGAGCTTCACACAGCGTAACCGCTGTAGTCAATATGACCTGCAATGTAGGATCCTCATGCTGCCAATACCACCTGGGACCGCCTGTTTTTTTTCAGGTATTTCCTGGGGCAGGCGTTAATTGAGGTGGTAAGGCCGAATGTTCCACCCGGGGCGGTAGCGCAGTGTTGCACAATAAACTATGTCATTATCATGCTAAAAACGGAGGACGGGGCGGTAAATTTTTGCGCTGGCATAATGCCCAAAAACAGCATTTAACGCCCCGCTGGGGCGCTAACCGAGGTGCAAATGAGCCGAAAATCCAGCCCTATGTGAAGAGACAGAGGACGAAATATTCGGCTGCATAGTTGTGATGTATGTATGTCTGGTTTTACCTGCCACCAGGGGGAGTGAGTGTCAGAGGTCATTGGGCCATAGATGCACACGTGCAGCCCTTGTATATAAAGAAAGCCTCCATGTTTAATCCTCACTTTGAGAGCTAATAAAGTAGAGTCAGGTCGCACCTGATTGAGTTCACGGTACTAAGCCTATTGAGCTATTGCGTACGCAACATTTGGCGATGAGACACAATACGAACTTTCACGCACACAAAAAAAAATGAGCACCGTTGGAATCCTGGAGCAATTCGTGGAGGGAGAAGACTGGGAGAACTTTACAGATCGCCTCGACCAGTACTTTGTGGCCAACAAGATGGATGAAGATGCTGACGCAGTTAGGTGCAAGGCAGTTTTCCTCAAGGTTTATGGTCCAAAAATCTATGGCCTCATAAAGAATCTGCTCTCACCTGCACGTCCAACGGAAAAGAACTATGAGGAATTGTGTGCTCTGATTCGGGACCATCTCAAACCTAAAGAAGGCATCATTATCTCTATCGCTTTTACAAGCATGTTTGTTCTGAGGGCCAGGATGTGGCGGAATTTGTTGTCAACCTGAGATGTCTCGCTGGGCCATGTAAGTTTGGAACCGCGTTGGAAGACATGCTGCGTGACGTCTTTGTAATAGGCATAAACCGCGAGGTGATCCTGTGGAAGCTGCTGGCTGCAGAGACACTGGATCTGAGCAGGGCCATCATGATCACCCAGGCTTGCCTGACCACAGTCGATAGCACAAAGCAGATATCCTCGCGGAACTCCACGGCAAGTACTGTGCACCAGATTGTGTCGTCGGTTGGCAGAGCTGCACCTGGCAGGGCCTACCCGACTGTGTTTGCGAAACCTGCAGCTGTTCGAAGTCCGCCGTTGAGCACGAATCTGATTTCAACCTGTTGGCATTGTGGGGGCAATCATTGGCCTCATCAGTGCCGTTTCAGACAGTATATTGTAGAAGCTGTGCGAAAATGGGGCACCTTCAGCGAATGTGTCGCAAGCGTGCTGCGACACATCTTGTGGATGACGATAACCGATCCGGAGCGGATCTGGCAATGCAACCGAGATACCCGAGGAGGAAGTGTATAGTGTACATTCATTCCTGAAAAAGAGCCAACCGCTAATGATTGAAGTAAAATTGAATGGTATCTATGGAATTAGACACGGGTGCGAGTCAGTCAATTATGAGCCAGAGGACTTTCGAAAAGCTGTGGACACCAAGGCCGTGAAACCCAAGCTGAGTCCAGTAACTGCAAAATTGCGTACCTACACCAAAGAGTTCATTGCAGTGATTGGCAGTGCAGCAGTCACGGTGTCGTACGATGGGGCGATTCATGATCTATCGCTGTGGATCGATATTAAAGCTTTGTCATCGGAGATCAAGTGCTGAGCAAATTTCCCTCGCTGTTTGAACCGGGCATCGACAACTTCACACGAGCCAAGGTGCAGGTCCACCTGGATTCGGATGCAAGACCCGTCCATCACAAAGCCCGGGCGGTCCCATACATGATGAGGGAAAAGGTCGAAATTGAACTGGACAGGCTCCAACATGAAGGGGTCATTTCACTGGTCGAATTTAATGAATGGGCTAGTCCCATTGTTTCTGTGCTGAAGAGTGATGGCACTGTCAGGATTTGTGGAGACTACAAGGTTACGATCAACTGAGTTTCGAAACGATCAGCACCCATTACCAAAGGCTGATGACCTGTTTGCAATGCTAGCCGGAGGAAAGTCATTCATCAAATTGGATCTGACGTCGGCCTATATGACACTGGACCTTGTCAAATCATCGAAGAAATTTACGTGCATCAATATCCATAAAGGGCTGTTCATTTACACAGGTGTCCTTTCAGAATTCACTCGGCTGCAGCCATATTTCAGAGAAACACGGAGAGTTTACTGAAGTACGTCCCTAGAACTGTGGTGTTCCAAGACGACATTCTGGTCACAGGTTGTGACACTGCCGAACACCTGCACAACCTGGAAGAGGTTCTACGTCATCTGGACAAAGTGGGGCTCAGGCTGAAACGTTCAAAGTGTGTCTTTATGACACTGGAAGTTGAATTCCTGGGAAGGAAGATTGCTGCAGATGGCATCAGGCCTACGGATTCAAACACAGAGGCCATCAAAAATGCACCCAGACCCCAGAATGTGACGAAGCTGCGTTCGTTCCTTGGTCTTCTCAACTACTTCGGTAATTTCTTACCTAAATTGTGCACATTATTAGAGCCACTGCACATGCTGCTCAGAAAAGGCCACAACTGGGTTCGGGGTGTATCTCAAGACAGGGTCTTCGAGAAGGCTAGAAATCTGCTTTGTTCCAACACATTGCTGGTACATTATGACTCGTGCAAGCATTTAGTATTGGCCTGTGATGCTTCATTACATGGGGTTGGTTGCGTGCTCCAATAATCCAATGAGTCGGGCAAACTACAACCCGTTGCGTACGCGTCGAGAAGCATGTCTAAAGCGGAAAGAGCATATGGCATCATAGAGAAAGAAGCTTTAGCCTGCGTATATGGGGTTAAAAAATGCACCAATATCTGTTTGGGATTCATTTCGAGCTTGAAACCGATTACAAGCCACTCATATCTTTGTTTTCGGAGCATAGAGGTATCAATACCAACACGTCGTCCCGCATCCAGAGGTGGGCGCTGACATTATCTGCCTATGATTATGTCATTCGCCATAGACCTGGCACCAAGAATTGTGCCGATGCATTGAGCCATTTCCCGTTGCCCACGCCGGAGGTGGAAATGCCACAGCCCACAGACCTTCTGTTGGTCATGGATGCCTTTGAGAGTGAAGGGTCACCTGTCACTGCTCAACAAGTTAGGACCTGGACCAGCCAGGATCCGATCTTGTGCATTCTTGTGTGTGCCTTTTCCTATCCTAGTGCTCCTATGCAGTGCTACCCCAGTGGCTGCAGGATGGCTCGTGGTAAGCTGCTGACTTTCAGTGGAGGAAACTGCAGATGGCCTTGCAGAATGATCTTGAGGAGCTCTGTCCCTAGTAGGCCCGGTTTTGGACTGCACCAACACAGCATGGGCGGCAGCAGTCGGTGCTGGCTGGCTGACAGGCAACAGCAAAGGCAATGACAGAGTGCCAGTGGTGGGATTACGAATACGGTCATCCTGAGAGAGGACAACATGGTCGTTCTCTACGGATCCATTGCCACACTCCCAGGGCAGCACCTCAGCAATCCTAGTAATCTGCTGGAGTACAGATTACTGGACTGCTGTACACCCTGCAAGCCCCTCTCAATGCTGGTAAACTCAACCATGATGGCAGCTGTCTGTGCTTGTGTGCAGCAAGTTTTGCTGGCAGGACTTCAGTCTGAGCTTCCATTGCAGCACTCAGATGTTCCGTGGCTTCTGCTTGTGCTGTAATGTAAGCTAGGACATAGGTTTTCAGATGCAGCATGATGGTTGGGGCTACAAGTTCATTAATGGATCTGCCCAGCCCTTCCACGCTGGATAGGATGGACTCCAAGCACTGCCCAAAGTCGTTCATGCTCCTTGACATTGCATTCAGGCTTTCTTGCAAGCCTCCCAATGCACCAAGCATTTCATTGTGCATACCTATCAGCGTTCTTCTGTAGGCCACCTCATCTGAGTCTTCATCTGAGTCCTGTGCAGCAGAACTTATATGCAATCTCGCCATCCAGGGAGCTGGCACCTGAGCTACATTTCCCCCCTGCCCTAGCTACTGGCCACTTGTGCCCAGTGTCTCACCACGTGCAAATCCCGTGTCTAACCTATCGTCTAAAGTAAGCAAAGTGTCAGTATCTGAGCTGGTGACTGGGAGTGTGAAATCGACTGATGGTGTTTCTTCATCTTCTTCATTCTCCTCTTCCTCGTCTTGTTGAAGCATTGGCTGGGTAGGCTAGATTTGTTGGGTGTCTGAAATGAGAAAGGCACAAGAGCATGGTTGTGGTGAGAGGAGGGGGGAAATTAAGAGGTGCATGCTTACACCATGTGCAGATTGTAAATCAGAAGAGATTGTAGGATGAGAGGGAAGTCGGATGTGAGAAGGAGGATAACGTATGAGCATACCGGCATCTTTTATTCTTTCAGCTCTGCTGCTGGCTACCGGCTCAGCAATGCCCCTGTCAAGAATTACCAGCACTGTCTCCTCCATGGGGGTGTGGTCATGCAGGCGAGCCGAACCCCACTGGTTAAGATCTGCTGGTGCCAGATATGCGCCACCTTTTCCTGTCAGTGAAAGGGAAGTATTCCAGTGAGTGTGGTGCAATGTGTTTGGGTGATGTGGCTATCATGGTTCAAGCTGTGAGATGTGGATGTGAGACTTGCAGCAGTGTTAAGTGTGTGCAGGTGAGGTGAAGCTATGAATGTAAGGTGTGAATTGTGTTTGGTAGAGATTGTTGGTAGGTGAGTGATGGGGTGCGGTACATTGAGCATTGTGTGAGGCTAGTGGTGCAGATGGTGGGATCTGGCATTTGAAGATGAATTCACTGATCTTGTGAGGTCATTAAACTTCGTCCTGCACTGAGTACAGGTCCTTGGGACATTCACCACAGTGGCTATCTGCTTCGATTCAGTCTGTGGCCTGCAGAGCCGCCTGGCTTCCTGTGGAAAGAGGACCTCTCTCCTGGAGTTGAACCCTCCCAGACCAAGGCCTCCACTGCTGCATTGGAAAATGCAAGTGCATGCTTTTAACCCTGTTGTGCCATCATTACAATTTTGTTCACTGTTTTCCCAGGCACCAAGAGGTGCAGACAATCTTTAAGTAGGGCAGGCTAGCTTTAATTGGAGTTATCCTCGCATGAACTTGGGCCCTCTGCTGAGTGTTCAGTAATCAAAAGTGAAATTTGGTATAAGGTTACCAGTGAGTCTGGCCGGGATTTTACGAACCTCGGTGAGTACATGGCAGCAATGTTGGTGGCGGGTCCTGACTCTGCTGCTGTCTCCATCCCGGCCCCTGAAATTAATTTCCCTAGATTGGGCTTATTATGCCTGTCCAGTGCATTTTCTGGCCAATTAGAGGAAGTGGGTCTGGCGATGTCATTTGATGACGCGTTATCAGCCAGTTTCCATAAAGGGACCATGCCCAAATTTATTTTGACATTTGTGCTGTCAGTGTTATACAGCATTGAGGAGCTGCAAACATTGAAAATCATTGCACAGAGGTGCAGGGCTGTACCCAGGCTCTCCCATGACTCCCTCCATGTGCTTATGGAGGGAGTCACATAGAAACATAGAAAATAGGAGCAGGAGTAGGCCATTCGGCCTTTCGAGCCTGCACCACCATTCAATAAGATCATGGCTGATCATTCACCTCAGTACCCCTTTCCTGCTTTCTTTCCATACCCCTTGATCCCTTTCGCTGTAAGGGCCATATCTCTTGAATATATACAATGAACTGGCATCAACAGCTCTCTGCGGTAGGGAATTCCACAGGTTAACAACTCTCTGAGTGAAGAAGTTTATCCTCATCTCAGTCCTAAATGGTTTACCCTTATCCTCAGACTATGTCCCCTCGTTCTGGACTTCCCCAACATCAGGAACATTCTTCCTGCATTTAACCTGTTCAGTCCCGTCAGAATTTTATGTTTCTTTGAAATCCCCTCTCATCCTTCTAAACTCCAGTGAATATAGGCCCAGTCGATTCAATCTCTCCTCATATGTCAGTCCTGCCATCCTGGGAATCAGTCTGGTGAACCTTCGCTGCACTCCCTCAATAGCAAGAACGTTCCTCCTCAGATTAGAAGACCAAAACTGAACACAATATTCCAGGCCTCACCAAGGCCCTGTACAACTGTAGCAACACCTCCCTGCTCCTATACTCGAATCTCCTAGCTATGAAGGCCAACATGTCATTTGCCTTCTTCACTGCCTGCTGTACCTGCATGCCAACTTTCAATGACTGATGTACCATGACACCCAGGTCTCGTTGCACCTTCCCTGTTCCTAATCTGCCACCATTCAGATAATATTCTGCCTTTGTGTTTTTGCCACCAAAGTGGATAACCTCACATTTATCCACATTACACTGCATCTGCCATGCGTTTGCCCACTCACCTAACCTGTCCAAGTCAACCTGCAGCCTCTTAGCATCCTCCTCACAGCTCACACCACTACCCAACTTAGTGTCATCTGCAAACCTGGAGATATTCCACTCAATTCCTTCATCTAAATCATTAATGTATATTGTAAATAGCTGGGGTCCCAGCACTGAGCCCTGTGGCACTCCACTAGTCACTGCCTGCCATTCTGAAAGGGACCCGTTTATCCCGAGTCTCTGCTTCCTGTCTGCCAACGAGTTCTCTATCCATGTCAGTACATTACCCCCAACACCATGTGCTTTAATTTTGCACACCAACCTCTTGTGTGGGACCTTGTCAAAAGCCTTTTGAAAGTCCAAATACACCACATTCACTGGTTCTCCCTTGTCCACTCCAATAGTTACATCCTCAAAAAATTCCAGAAGATTTGTTAAGCATGATTTCCCTTTCATAAATCCATGCTGACTTGGACCGATCCTGTCACTGCTTTCCAAATGCGTTGCTATTTCATCTTTAATAATTGATTCCAACATTTTCCCCATTACTAATGTCAGGCTAACCAGTCTATAATTCCTTGTTTTCTCTCTCCGTCCTTTCTTAAAAAGTGGTTTTACATTAGCTACCCTCCAGTCCATAGGAACTGATCCAGAGTCGATAGACTGTTGGAAAATGATCACCAATGCATCCACTATTTCTAGGGCCACTTCCTTAAGTACTCTGGAATGCAGACTATCAGGCCCTGGGGATTTATCAGCCTTCAATCCCATCAATTTCCCTAACACAATTTCCTGACTAATAAGGATTTTCTTCAGTTCCTCCTTCTCGCTAGACCCTCGGTCCCCCAATATTTCCGGAAGGTTATTTGTGTCTTCCTTAGTGAAGACAGAACCAAAGTATTTGTTCAATTGGACTGCCATTTCTTTGTTCCCCATTATAAATTTACCTGATTCTGACTGCAAGGGACCTACATTTGTCTTCGCTAATCGTTTTCTCTTCACATATCTATAGGAGCTTTTGCAGTCAGTTTTTATGTTCCCTGCCAGCTTACTCTCATACTCTATTTTCCCCCTCCTAATTAAACCATTTGTCCTCCTCTGTTGAACTCTAAATTTCTCCCAGTCCTCAGATTTGCTGCTTTTTCTGGACAATTTATATGCCTCTTCCTTGGATTTAACACTATCCTTAATTTTCTTTCTTAGCCACGGTTGAGCCACCTTCCCCGTTTTATTTTTACTCCAGACAGGGATGTACAATTTTTGAAGTTCATCAATGTGATCTTTAAATGTCTGCCATTGCCTATCCACTGTCAATTCTTTAAGTATCATTCGCCAGTCTATCCTAGCCAATTCACATCTCATACCATCAAAGTTACCTTTCTTTAAGGTCAGGACCCTTGTCTCTGAATTAATTGTGTCACTCTCCATCTTAATGAAGAATTCTATCATATTATGGTCACTCTTCGCCAAGGGGCCTTGCACAACAAGATTGCTAATTAATCCTCTCTTATTACACAAGACCCAGTCTAGGATGGCCTGCTCTCTAGTTGGTTCCTCGACATAGTGGTTTAGAAAACCATTCCATATACACTCCAGGAAATCCTCCTCCACCGTTTTGCTACCAGTTTGGTTAGCCCAATCTATATGTAGGTTAAAGTCACCCATGATAACTGCTGTACCTTTATTACATGCATCCCTAATTTCATAGAAACATAGAAAATTGGTGAAGGAGTAGGCCATTCGGCCCTTCGAGCCTGCACCACCATTCAATAAGATCATGGCTGATCATTCACCTCAATACCCCTTTCCTGCTTTCTCTCCATACCTCTTGATCCCTTTAGCCGTAAGGGCCATATCTAATCCCTCTTGAATATATCCAATTAACTGGCATCAACAACTTTCTGCGGTAGGAAATTACACAGGTTAACAACTCTCTGAGTGAAGAAGTTTCTCCTCATCTCAGTCCTAAGTGGCTTACCCCTTATCCTTAGACTATGTCCCCTGGTTCTGGACTTCCCCAACATCGGGAACATTCTTCCTGCATCTAACCTGTCCAGTCCCATCAGAATTTTATATGTTTCTATGAGATCCCCCTCTCATCCTTCTAAATGCCAGGCTCAGTCGATCCAGTCTCTCCTCATATGTCAGCCTGACATGCCAGGAATCAGTCTGGTGAACCTTTGCTGCACTCCCTCAATAGCAAGAACGTCCTTCCTCAGATTAGGAGACCAAAACTGAACACAATATTCCAGGTGAGGCCACACTAAGGCCCTGTACAACTGCAATACGACCTCCCTGCTCCTATACTAAAATCCCCTAGCTATGAAGGCCAACATACCATTTGCCTTCTTCACCACCTGCTGTACCTGCATGCTAACTTTCAATGACTGATGTACCATGACACCCAGGTCTCGTTGCACCTCCCCTTTTCCTAATCAGCCACCATTCAGATAATATTCTGCCTTTGTGTTTTTCCCACCAAAGTGGATAACCTCACATTTATCCACATTATATTGCATCTGCCACGTGTTTGCCCACTCACCGAACCTGTCCAAGTCACCCTGCAGACTTTTAGCGTCCTCCTCACAGCTCACACCGCCACCCAGCTTAGTGTCATCTGCAATCTAGGAGATATTAGACTCAATTCCCTCATCCAAATCATTAATGTATATTGTAAATAGCTGGGGTCCCAGCACTGAGCCCTGCGGCACCACACTAATCACTGCCTGCCATTCTAAAAAGGACCCATTTTTCCCTACTCTCTGCTTCCTGTCTGCCAACCAATTCTCTATCCATGTCAGTAGATTACCTCCAATACCATGCGCTTTAATTTTGCACACCAATTTCTTGTGTGGGACCTTGTCAAAAGCCTTTTGAAAGTCCAAATACACCACATCCACTGGTTCTCCCTTTTCCACTCTACTAGTTACATCATATTTGATGCCATCCCCAACCTCACTTCTACTGTTTGGTTGTCTGTACACAACTCCCACTAGCATTTTCTGCCCTTTGGTGTTCCGCATACAGATTCCACATAATCCAAGCTAATGTCCTTCCTTACTATTGCGTTAATCTCCTCTTTAACCAGCAACACTACCCCGCCTCCTTTTCCTTTCTGTCTATCCTTCCTGAATATTGAATACCCCTGAATGTTCAGTTCCCAGCCTTGGTCACCCTGGAGCAATGTCTCCGTAATCCCAATTCCATCATATCTGCGCAGTTAATTCATCCACCTTATTACAAATGCTCCTTGCATTGAGACACAGAGCCTGCAGGCTTGTTTTTTTTAAACACTCTTTGTCCTTTTAGAAGTATGTTGTAATGAGGCCCTTTTTGATTTTTCCCTTTGATTTCTCTGCCCTCCACCTTTCCTTATCTCCTTTCCACCTTTTGCTTCCATCTGTCTCCCTGCATAGATTCCCATCCCCCTGCTGCTGGGGTGGGTTTAGTTTAAACCCTCCCCAACAGCACTAGCAAACACTCCCCCTACGACATTGGTTCCGGTCCTGCCCAGGTGCAGACCATCCGGTTTGTACTGGTCCCACCTCCCCCAGAACCGCTTCCAATGTCCCAGGAATTTGAATCCCCCCCCTCTTGCACCATTTCTCAAGCCATGTATTCATCTTAACTATGCTGCTATTTCTACTCTGACTAGCACGTGGCATTGGTAGCAATCCTGAGATTACTATCTTTGAGGTCCTACTTTTTAAGTTAACTCCTAGCTCCCTAAATTCAGCTTATAGGACCTCATCCAGTTTTTTTACCTATATCGTTGGTACCTATATATACCACAACTACTGGCTGTTCTCCCTCCCCCTCCAAAAAAAGTGCATGCAAAAAAAGTGTAAAATCTAGCCCTTTGTCTTTGTTTTCAATTTGATAACATCCTTAACTTCCTTAGTTAGCCATGGATGGGTCATCCTTCTCTTAGAGCTTTTCCTACTCACTGGAATATATATTTGCTGAGAGTTAAGAAATATCTCCTTAAATATCTGCCACTGCTTTTCTACCGTCTTAAACTTTAATCTATTTTCCCAGTCCACTTTAGCCAACTCTGTCTTCATACCTTTGTAATTGCCTTTGTTTAAGCTCAGGACATTAGTTTGAGACCCAAATTTCTCATCCTCAAACTAAATTTGAAATTCTAACATGCTATGATCACTCTTCCCGAGAGGATCCTTTACTATGAGATCATTAATTAATCCCATCTCATTACATATTACCAGATCTAAAATATCCTGCTCCCTGGTTGGTTCCTCCATCCCAAATACACTCTATGAACTCGTCCTCAAGGATACTTTTGCCAATTTGATTAGTCGAATCTATACGAAGATTAAAATCGCCCATGATTATTGTCATTCCTTTTTTACAAGCCTCCATTATTTTTTGATTTATACTCTATCCAACAGTTAGTCTATAGGCCCCCTAACAGTTAGCTACTGTTAGGGGGCCTATAGACTACTCCCACCAACGACTTCTTTCCTTATTATTTTTTTATCTCCACCCAAACTGATTCTACATCTTGATCTTCTGAGCCAATATAATTTCTCACGACTACACTGATCACATCCTTTCTTAACAGAACTATCCCACCTCCTTTTCCTTTCTGCCTATCCTTCCAAAATGTCAAATACCCCTGAATATTCAGTTCTCAGCCTTGGTCACCTTGCAACCACGTCTCTGTAATGACTATCAGATCATCCCCATTTATTTCTATTTGTGCCGTCAACTCATCTATCTTGTTACGAATGCTGCGTGTATTCAGATAAAGAGCTTTTAATTTTGTCTTTTTACCATTTTTCCCCACTCTGACTCTACTTTCTGGTGTACACTTATGTTTATGCGCTCTAGCCCTTCCTGTCGCATTCTGGTTATCATTACCCCTATCTTTACCCTGCAATATTGCCTTCTCCTTTCTCTTTGACTTTTTAACTTTCCCCTCACCTGAGCCCTCCTCCCCACTATTTAGTTTAAAGCGCTATCTACAGCCCTAGTTATTCGGTTAACCAGGACACTGGTCCCTGCATGGCTCCCTCTTTGCCCAGTACTGGTGCCAGTGCGCCATGAATTGAATCCCATTTCTCCCACACCAATCTTTGAGCCACGCAGTCATGTCTCAGATCTTATTTACCCTGCGCCAATTTGCTTGTGGCTCAGGTAGTAATCTAGAGATTATTACCTTTGTGATTATACTTTTTAATTTAGTCCCGAGTTGCTCATATTCCCTCAACAAAATCTCTTTCTTTGTCCTACCTATATCATTGGTACCTACATGATGGACCATGACAATTGGATCTTTCTCCTCCCACTCCAAGTTCCTCTCCAGCCCAGAGGAGATGTCCTTAACCCTGGCACCAGGCAGGCAACACAGCCTTTGGGACACATGTTCTCGGCTGCAAAGAACAGTACCTATCCCCCTAATGATACTGTCCCCTACCACTACAACATTTCTTTTTACTCCCCCAACATGAATGGCCTCTGTACAATGGTGCTGTGGTCAGTTTGCTCCCTGCAGTCCCTGCTCTCATCCACAAGGGAGCAAGAACCTCGTACCTGTTGGATAATTGCAAGGGCTGAGGCTTCTCCTAAGCCACCTTCTGGATCCCCATACCTGCTTCACTCATAGTCATACCTTCTGTCCCTGATCACAGACCAAATTTGAATTATTTAACCTAAGGAGTGTGACTGCCTCCTGCAACACAGTGTCACAGTAACTCTGCCCCTCCTTGATGTATTGCAGTATCAGAAGCTCGGACTCCAGCTCAACAACTCCGAGCCGAAGTTCCTCAAGCCGCCAACATTTGCTGCAGATGTTGTCGCCATGAAGCACACTGGTGTCCACCAGTTCCCACATGCTACAGCTGCAACACGTCACCTGCCCTGCCATCGCTACTGTATTTTATTTAACTCATTAGATTTTAAGTTTTGAAATATCAAATTACCTATGTATAGTTTTTAATCTGTAGCATAGCTCTTAATTTAAATCAATCCCGAGGTCTTCGAAGTCGTCAAACTCTGCCTGCTGGTCTTGACAAAATCGACAAGGGACCCGAGTAAGGACACCATGACATTCAGATTCAGGCCGGTCTCTTGAAGCGAGAGATTGGTCAGGTGAAAGCGCTTCAAGACTGTGTTCCAAATAACAATGAGAATAGCTGAATCCAGTTCACCCAGTTTGTCAAGGATCAACTGAGCTTCATTTTGGCATTGAACTTTCTGTTCCACGTTACTTGCCAGGGATTCCAACACTTTGCATATGGGAGTGTAACATTTGAGCAGGGCTGACACTGCTTCCTTCATACCTTGCTGACCATCAAGTAACTGGAAGCTGTTTGATGAGAGATAGCCCTAGAGGTTTTTGTTTTTCATAAAGCAGTCGCCAGCAATACGTCGATGCAGAGAGAAAAGTGTACAACCTTTGAACAATGTCAAAAAATCTGACAATCACAGGGCTGCATTCGGCACTGTTTTCCCCCACAAGGTTGAGTGAGTTCGCTGCGCATGGTATAAATGTCGCATATGGGCATTGCTCTTTGATGATAGTTTGGACACCAATGTATTTCCCACTCATATTTGAAGCATTATCATAAGATTATCCATGACAATTTTGCATATCGATCCTGTTTTCATCCAGAAAGGCCAGTATTATTTCTGCTATTTCTTGTCCAGCATGACCAATTATCAGCAAGAACTTAAGGAACCTTTCCTCAGGACCAGTCGGTAGAACATAGCAGATGACAAATGTCAGCTAATCTGAGTGTGTGACATCTGACGTTGAATCAACAGATATTGAATATAACTTCGCTGATGTCAATTCCTCTCAATACTTTGCCACTCATCAGACTAATCAATTCTTCACGAGTGGTAGAAGACAAGTATGAAGTATGCCCCTTGCCTTTGTTAGCGAACCGCTTGATGTGTTCAGCAAGAAATGCATCATAGTTTGCGAGAACCTCCAACACACCCAAATAATTACCATTACTTGGAGACTCAACGATTTAGTCTCTGCCTCGCAATGAAAGACCTCGTTCACAGAGAAAGGTTATCACACAGACAGCCCTTGCGCAAGTACTGCCATTCATTTGCAAACTGGAAGACAATATGACCATCCACACAACCAGTACCTGCTTGTCTAGTGCACATTACTACCATAGCTTCTCTATGCTGGTGGCTGTTTTCGTGAGATGAAATCTTCACATCTCCATGCTTCCAGTCATTAAACCCATGAGTAAAGTGGCTACTTGTTCATGCTGTGAACTTGCAAGCAAACCAGTATACTCTACCATTTGAAGGTGAATAACAGAGCTATGTTCGCATCACACGTTCCCCTGTCAGCGGGTGCACATGTGTGAAGAAGGACTTCGAGCAGTATCGGTGACATCCTTCCTTGGCATGAATTACGCCGGAGTTTGGAAATCTTTATCACAGTTTCGGCAGTCCTCACTACCTTTTGCAATCCAATGGCTTTGCATGTCTTCTGAGATATTGTCTCCCCACAGCCCAATGTCACTCGTAAGTTGTGCCTCTTTCAGCTCAGTATGCGTCAGTTGGTTTTCATCTTCTTCAACATTTTAGACTTGGAGCTCCAACTCGGCCAACTCCGGTTTTGGTGCCACTAGTGGTTTCGTTGTTGAAGTTGACTGCATAGCATCGTCTTGGCCTTCATCTTCATTATCTTGAGTTTTTAGTTGGAAATATTAACTAGTGTAAGCAATTTAGCTACTTCTCATCTCTTTTGTTCCTTGTGTAGCTGGTGCTTTTTCCTTTTTTTCCGCCCTCTGTTTGTGTGTAGAATACATCTCGAGAAAAAGGGTATCAAGAGTCATTTTACAACAAGTCGAGAATAACATGCGCCTCCGCAAAGTGTTGGAATCCCTGGCAACTGATGTGGAACAGAAACTTGAATCCCAAAATGAAGCTCATTGGATCCTTGACAAGGAGTGGACAAGGGAGAACCAGTTGATGTGGTATATTTGGACTTTCAGAAGGCTTTCGACAAGGTCCCACACAAGAGATTAATGTGCAAAGTTAAAGCACATGGGATTGGGGGTAATGTGCTGACATGGATTGAGAACTGGTTGTCAGACAGGAAGCAAAGAGTAGGAGTAAATGGGGACTTTTCAGAATGGCAGGCAGTGATTAGTGGGGTACCGCAAGGTTCTGTACTGGGGCCCCAGCTGTTTACACTGTACATTAATGATTTAGACGAGGGGATTAAATGTAGTATCTCCAAATTTGCGGATGACACTAAGTTGGGTGGCAGTGTAAGCTGCGAGGAGGATGCTATGAGGCTGCAGAGTGAATTGGATAGGTTAGGTGAGTGGGCAAATGCATGGCAGATGAAGTATAATGTGGATAAATGTGAGGTTATCCACTTTGGTGATAAAAACAGAGAGACAGACTATTATCTGAATGGTGACAGATTAGGAAAAGGGGAGGTGCAACTAGACCTGGGTGTCATGGTACATCAGTCATTGAAGGTTGGCATGCAGGTACAGCAGGCGGTTAAGAAAGCAAATGGCATGTTGGCCTTCATAGCGAGGGGATTTGAGCACAGGGTCAGGGAGGTGTTGCTACAGTTGTACAGGGCATTGGTGAGGCCACACCTGGAGTATTGTGTACAGTTTTGGTCTCCTAACTTGAGGAAGGACATTCTTGCTATTGAGGGAGTGCAGCGAAAGTTCACCAGACTGATTCCCAGGATGGCGGGACTGACCTATCAAGAAAGACTGGATCAACTGGGCTTGTATTCACTGGAGTTCATAAGAATGGGAGGGGTCGTCATAGAAACGTTTAAAATTCTGATGGGTTCAGACAGGTTAGATGCAGGAAGAATGTTCCCAATGTCGGGGAAGTCCAGAACCAGGGGTCACAGTCTAAGGATAAGGGGTAAGCCATTTAGGACCGAGATGAGGAGAAACTTCTTCACCCAGAGAGTGGTGAACCTGTGGAATTCTCTACCACAGAAAGTTGTTGAGGCCAATTCACTAAATATATTCAAAAAGGAGTTAGATGTAGTCCTTACTACCAGGGGGATCAAGGGGTATGGCGAGAAAGCAGGAATGGGCTACTGAAGTTGCATGTTCAGCCATGAACTCATTGAATGGCGCTGCAGGCTAGAAGGGCTGAATGGCCTACTCCTGCACCTATTTTCTATGTTTCTATGTCTATGTTTGACAAACTTGGCGAACTGGATTCAGCCACTCTCATTGTTATTTGGAACGCAGTCTTTAAGTGCTTTCACGTCTTTTGCTTCAAGAGATCAGCTTGAATCTGAATGTCATGGTGTCCTTACTTGAGTCTCTTGTCGATTTTGTCAAGATCCAGCAGACAGAATTTGTGGACTTTGCATACCAAGGGATTAAACTGTGTGGCCACAATGAGTACAACGTGTCCGGGTTCGCAATCACCGCTATGACAATGGAGATGCTGAAAACACTGTGCTGTCACCCAAGGAGAAATTCAAAACTGAAGTGTTCCTTGGCATCATTGATCAACGAATCAGTAGCTTGAAACACTGCCTTGAAGCATACTAGGAAATCAACTGTAAGTCTGGATTCCTGTCCAAGCTAGCCACTCTCTCGACTCATGCGATCAAGCAAACTGCAGCAAATCTTGCCCGCTCCTATCCCAAAGATCTGGAACCTATGATTGAAAGTGAATTCATCCAGTTTTCTAGCTTGGTGGCATCCTCAACAGAGTTTCAAACCTCAATTTGTGTCAAACAAACTAAGTCAGCAGAGCTGGGAATGTACCAATTCCTCCATACAGACACCCTCACGTTAATCTTTTCTAACATTGAAATAGCTCTTCGGATAGATCTGTCGATGATGGTATTAAATTGCAGTGGTGAGCGGTCCTTCTCAAAACTAAAACTCATCAAGGATGAGGTCACGAACCGAATGGAACAAGCTCAACTTAATAGTCTTTCAATCATGAGCATCGAGAGCGAAGTACTGAGCGGACTTGACTTCTTGGAAATCATTGGTGAGTTTAGCCGACAAAAATCGAGGAAAAGACCAATGTAATGTTATACTTGTAGTTGCCTCTGTGGAGAAAATGGAATGCAAATGACAAATGATGGACTTCCAAAAAAATTGCGCTGTATTGTTCTAAATTGTGGTTCCATGGTGTGTGACAATATTTGCAGGGGATTTTTGGAGTGCATCAGTATTTGCAGGGGTGCATGGGAAAAAATAAATAGCTACAGAGGAACCTCAGGAGTGTGTCAAAAATTGCAGAGTCCTCCTCAGTGAAAATTTTGAAAATCACTGACATTGGCGGACTGTACTTCCAGGTATTTGATCATGGAAGCACTCATGTTAGTTAATGCAGAAATATTGGGCCCAAATTTCCCCACAAAGGTAAAAACGGAGCACCTCCGAGCCCCCCGCCGACATTGCAGAGCAAAAGCAGCGGCAAAAAAAATACTTGCAATTATGGCTTATTCACGGGCCATCTGTCGAGGTGGCATGACGCAGAACACAGAGAGGGGGGGCGAAGCTAGGTCCATGCTGGCCGCATAGAGCCGGCAGGGGGGCGGGGCCTGATCGGAGTGTCTGTGAGAGTGCCGGCAGCACACGCGTGTGCGTTGCAGCGTTCGCGCATGCTCAGTGGGGCAATAACATTGGCAATCGGCCATTTTTAAAGGGAGAACCTCTCACTTCGTTTTGGAAGCCGGATTGATGTTTTGAAAACTATAGGAGTGCTGTTTGGAGTACTGTGCAAGAAATCAGCTGCTAAACTTCCACAAGGAGTGCTGCATAGGTGAGAATCATTCATTGCTGCAAGTAAAATAAGGACTTTGTGTTTTGAAAAATCACTGAGTGTTAATTCAATAGCGTCATGTATTCAACTATCATTGTAACCCATGTATAAGCTGATCTAAGTTGTACACCTTGAGAACATTGACCACAAGGGGCGAACTTGTGGGAGACACTCCTAACATGGACTTTCAGGTATAAAAGGGGAAGCTCCACCCATCTTCATCACTTGAGGTCTTGGTAATAAAGGCAGCTGGTCACAGAGTGACCTTCTCTCAAGTATGGGCCTCATGTGCATTTATACTGTATAGTAAGGACACATCATTGACGATGAGAAACTGGGATTTAAACCACGCGAGCACGGCCACTAGCAGCACAGAAGAGAGGTACTGTGTTGGTGATGATTGGGACGACTTTATTGAGAGACTACAGCAAAGTTTTGTCACTGAGGAATGGTTGAGACAGGATTTGGCCGACAAACGCAGGGCTCATCTCCTGACAGTTTGTGGATCCAGAACGTACTCTCAGATGAAGGACCTTCTAGTGCCAGAGAAGCCAGCGGACAAGATGTTCGAAGAGCTCAGTAAGTTGATCGGGGAACACCTTAAACCAGCGAGCAGCATGCACATGGCGAGACACCGGTTTTACACGCACCGGCGGCGAGAAGGGCAAAGCGTTCCAGACTTCGTGGCAGACTGCCGGCGACTGGCGAGCCTATGTAAGTTCCCAGAGGCATGCAGAGCGGAGATGCTGCGAGACTTTTTTATTGAGGGCATCGGGTACGCTGGGGTTTTCAGGAAACTGATTGAGACCAAAGACTTGACCTTGGAAGCGGCAGCTCTGATAGCCCAGACATTTATCTCAGTGGAGGAAGAGACCAGAATGATGTATGACAAAAATCTTGGCTCAAATGCGGCAAACAACCAGTGAGTCAACATTGTTAACGCGGCACACAGTTCTCTAGGCAGACAAGGGCAATCGGACATGCCCCAGCATGTAGTCTAACCCAAAGGGGGAATTCAACAGAGACAATGGCTAGCTGAACGGCGATTCATGTCATCGCAATGGACAATGCGGCCAGTAATGGGGCTAACAACACCTGTTAATGGTGCACTTAAGGACAGTCACAGAGACAGTCAGAGACGATCGACTGGTAATGGACCTTTTGTTTCCAACAATGGGGCCACCAGCTCATGCTGGAGGTGTGGAGGCAAACACCCAGCCGGAGCTTGCAAGTATCAGCAATATACCTGCAGAAACTGCAACGTCAGCGGTCATTTGGCGCATATGTGCAGGTAGCCTGCAGCCAGGTTGATGTACGAGGAGGACGGGCCCGATGTAAGTCCTACGAGGCCAATTAAATACTGGGGGAAATCGCTGGAAGCTGAAGTTCAGCGAGTTCATGGGAAGCACATATACAGTTCATATACCAGGACGCCACCGATAGTGATGAAAGTGCTCCTCAATGGCATCCCAGTATCAATGGAACTAGATACAGGGGCCAGCCAGTCCCTGATGAGTATCAAACAGTTCGAAAGGTTGTGGGTGTGCAAAGCCAGGAGGCCAAAATTATTGCTGATTGATGCACAGCTACGGACATATACAAAGGAGATCATTCCGGTGCTAGGCAGCGCCATGGCAGTCGTGACCCACAAAGATTCGGAGAACAGGTTGCCACTCTGGATTGTCCCGGGGGACGGTCCCGCACTGCTGGGGAGGAGTTGGCTTGCTGTCATGAACTGGAAATGGGTTGATGTCAATGCAATTTCGTCTGTGGAGCGAGTATCATGCTCACAGGTCCTGGACAAATTTGACTAATTATTTCAACCCGGCATTGGCACTTTCATGGGGGCCAAGGTAGTAATCCACATAAATCCGGACGCCAGGCCCGTACACCACAAGGCCAGAACGGTGCTGTATGTGATGCGGGAAAAGATAGAATGCGAATTGGACCGCCTGCTGAGGGAAGGCATCATCTCGCCAGTCGAATTCAGTGACTGGGCGAGCCCGATTGTGCCAGTGCTCAAGGCAGATGGGTCGGTCAGGATATGTGGTGATTACAAGGCCACCATCAATCGGGTGTCACTCCAAGACCAGCACCCCCTACTGAGAGTGGAGGACCTCTTTGCGACGCTGTCCGGTGGCAAACTTTTTTCCAAATTGGACCTGACCTCAGCTTACATGACCCAGGAGCTGGTGAGTGAGTCAAAGAAGCTGACCACCATCATGACACACAAGGGGTTGTTTGAGTATAACAGATGTCCGTTCGGGATTCGTTCGGCCGCCGCGATCTTTCAGCGAAATATGGAAAGCCTCCTCAAGTTGATTCCAAGGACGGTGGTTTTTCAAGAAGACATCCTAATCACGGGTCGCGATACTGAAGAACATCTCTACAACCTGGAGGGGGTGCTACGCAGACTGGACTGGGTAGGGCTGTGACTGAAAAAGGCGAAGTGCGTCTTCTTAGCTCCAGAGGTAGAATTCCTGGGGAGGAGGGTAGCAGCAGACGGGATCAGACCTACTGTGTCCAAAACAGAAGCGATCCAGAGAGCACTCAGACCCCGCAACACAACAGAGCTGCGTTCGTTCCTGGGGCTCCTGAACTATTTTGGTAACTTTCTTCCCAAATCGAGCATGCTGCTAGAGCTGCTACACGTGCTCCTACGCAAAGATCACGATTGGATCTGGGGGACAGCCAGGAAAGGGCTTTTGATAGAGCACGCAATTTGTTATGCTTCAACAAACTGTTAATGTTATATGACCCGTGTAAGAAATTTGCGATGCATCAACCTATGGGGTCGGGTGTGTGTTGCAGCATGTGAATGCCAATGGTCAGTTACAGCCAGTAGCTTATGCCTCCAGAAATCTGTCCCAGGCAGGAATGGGCTATGGGATGGTAGCAAAGGAAGCGCTAGCATGTGTATATGCAGTAAAAAAAATGCACCAGTATGTTTGGCAGGAAATTTGAGCTGGAGACAGATCACAAACCTCTAACATCCCTTTTGGCCGACAACAAGGCCATAAATGCAAATGCGTCGGCCCGCATACAGAGGTGGGCACTTACGTTAGCCGCCTATGACTACACAATTCGGCACAGACCGGGCACTAAAAACTGCGCCGATACACTCAGCAGGCTCCAACTAGCCATCACTGAGGGGGCAACTCAGCATGATGTTGAGATGGTCATGGCTGTTGAAGTTTTCGAAAGCGAAGGCTCACCTGTGACAGCCCGCCAAATTAAAGTCTGGACAAAGAAAGACCCGCTACTGTCTTTAGTTAAGAAATGTGTCCTGAATGGGGACTGGGCAGCCACGTACGGGACATGCCCTGAGGAATTTAAACCATTGCATAGGCGCAAAGATGAACTCTCGATTCAGGCCGATTGCCTACTGTGGGGAAACCGAGTATTCATGCCCTAGATGGGCAGAGAGCTGTTCATCAGAGAACTTCACAATGAGCACCCGGGCATTGTCATGATGAAGGCAATTGCCAGGTCACACGTTTGGTGGTCAGGGATAGATGCAGACCTGGAACTTTGTGTTCGCAGGTGCAACACGTGTGCTTAGCTGGGCAACGCACCCAGGGAAGCCCCCCTTAGCCCCTGGCCATGGCCAACCAAGATTTGGTCACGCATCCATGTGGACTACGCAGGTCCTTTCATGGGAAAAATGTTTTTGGTTGTAGTAGACGCCTATTCCAAATGGATTGAGTGTGCCATTTTAAATTCAAGCACATCTTCTGCCACGGTAGAAAGTCTACGGGCAATGTTCACCGCCCATGGTCAACCGGATGTCTTGGTCAGCGACAATGGCCCGTGCTTCACAAGCACTGAATTGCAGGACTTCATGGCAGGCAATGGAATCAACCATGTTAGAACGGCACCGTTCAAGCCGGCCTCAAACGGCCAGGCGGAACGAGCAGTGCAGATAATCAAACAGGGGATGCTCAGAATCCAAGGGGGTTCCCTACAAACCCGCTTATCACGCCTCCTGTTGGCCAATAGATCCCGACCACACTTGCTCACAGGGGTTCCACCCGCAGAGCTAATGAAAAGGACGCTCAAAACCAGGTTGTCCCTTATACACCCTACGATAAAAGAAATCGTTGAGAGCAGTCGTCATTCACAATGTGACTACCATGACAGGAACGCGAGAGCGCGATGTATTGATGTCAATGACCCTGTTTTTGTCCTTAATTACACTGCAGGGCCCAAATGGCTTGCAGGCACTGTGATTGCCAAAGAGGGGAATAGGGTTTTGGTAGTTAAACTTACCAATGGACAAATCTGCTTCAAACACGTGGATCAAACTAAAAGGAGGTTCAGCAACCCCATAGAAGAAGCAGAGAAAGAACACGACATAGAGTTTACTCCACCACAGGTGACCGAACACCGAAACCAAGTGGAGGAGAGCCCAGTCACTGTGGGCAGTCCAGACAGGCCTGAGGCACCGCAAACAGCAGATATTCAGGCCAACAACCGGAGCCCCGCCTCAGGTGCTCTTCAAGGGAGCGTAAACCACCAGAGAGACTTAACCTGTGATCCCAATAAGACTTTAGGGGGGAGGTGATGTCATGTATTCAACTATCATTGTAACCCATGTATAAGCTGACCTAAGTTGTACACAGTGAGAACATTAACCACAAGGGGCGAACTTGTGGGAGACACTCCTAACCTGGACTTTCAGGTACAAAAGGGGAAGCTCCACCCACCTTCATCACTTGAGGTCTTGGTAATAAAGGCAACTGGTCACAGAGTGACCTTCTCTCAAGTATGGGCCTCGTGTGCATTTATACTGTATAGTAAGGACATATCAAATAGAGCAATGCAACACCGTGCGCCAAGAACGAAGAATTTCACGCATCACGAAGTGGAGGTACGAGTAAATGTAATCAAGGAAAGCTGGCAGGAGCTGGATACGAGCTACAGAGGTCGCACAAAAGTGCCATCCAAAGAAATTAATAAACGCTGGAACAAAGTTGCAGAAGATTATTGCGCAGTGGTGAACACCACGAGAAATGGAAGGCAGTTTAAAAAGAAATGGCAGGACCTTGGTCAAGCAGTTAGTGCAAGTAATATTTTAATTTGTCAATGGAATTGCCTCTGTAAATGTGACCATCTGTATATGTCCCACCCAGCAGAAAGACACCCTCTCTAGCAAGTTATGTTTTCATCTTTGCAGAAGAAATTGGCCCACAACAAAAGGGAAAGAACTCGAACAGGAGGAGGCCCACTAAATCTGCACCCACTGACACCCTTGGAACAGAGAGTCGCTGCTTTGATGGGTCCTAGCTGCAGAAAAGCAGTCAATACTGCACAAGCTGGGCCCACATGCGAGGGAGAGGGTAAGTACTGAAAATTACTCGTGGCCCTTCAAATCAACCTACTGCCCGGCCTGCGATGTGTGAGCCTACTCATGCCACCCACCCTGCCCCCTCCTCTGCTGCTAACCATTTGACTGTTCTGTTATGTTTTGTAGAACCTGATGCCAATCCTGAAGATACAAAAGAAGATTCAGACACGGGTGAGCCAGACCAACTTTGTAGTGGGGAGGGGGTAGCCATGGAGAGGTATGAAGGGGAGAATCTTGAACTTGCGTTGCCAAGCACTTCCATGATTTCTGATTCGGTCATTCCGTGGTTTCAGCTCGTCCCAGTCCCTGCATAATAGCTTAAGTTGTGGTCCGACATTGGATGCTTTCGAAAGTCCAGAGGTTGCGGGTTCCAGTGTTGCTGGAATGCAGTATGGATCATTCAGTGCCCCACCGTCCGAGGTTCCAGGTCCCAGTGCTGTTGGAATGCAGCCTGTAACACCCATGGCCACACCTTCCCAGCCTATGCCTCACACTGGAGGGGTTCCACGAGACAGACCCAGGGCGAGGCCAAGGAGAAATGTACCTCGCTGTCCTGAGATGGAGGGTGCAACAGATGTGGCTCAGGTGATGGCATTGGGTGTGGAGACCAATGAGCTTACCCGATCACTTGTGAACACCATCAGTGGGGTGGGTGATGAGGTAATGGCACTGATGGCAGAAATAGCAATACTGTCACGGGACATGAGGGAGGAAATTTCAGAGGCAGCGGGAACGACGACACAGGCCATCAGAGACGGAATGTCACAGGCAGCCGAAACGATGGCACAGGCCATCAGGGAGGTAGCTGCTGCAATAAGGGAACATAGCCAGGCCAATCCACTGCCACTCCCATGGCAATTCCCACACTAGCCTCTGTAGAGACCCAAGCCGTAACTGCCCCCCGCCGTCCCACTATCAGCACCACCCCATCCATCCCCATGAAGCAGTGCACATTCACCGAGATATGGATCTGAGATGGGTGCAGCGTTTCTTTGCTGCTGTTGTTTTTGTTGTTGTTGTTGGTGTTGTTGTTGATTTTATTCTTGTAACTGTTTTCAAATGTAAATTGTTTTGTAAGTGATGTAACTTTACAAGACTATGGGGTCAAGTTTCGGCCTGAGTTGCTCCAATTTGGAGCAACTGGTTTAGAATGGAGTAACTTAGAAATTGCAATTCTCGGCATTTAGTTTGCTCCAGTTCTAGTCAGTTAGAACAGTTTCAGTTTAGAACAGATTTTTTTTTCAAAAGGGGACGTGTCCGGCCACTTACACCCGTTTTGAAAGTTTAGGCAGTGAAAACTTACTCCAAATTAACTTAAAATGGAGTAAGTGTAGATTTTTGTACGCTCAGAAAAACCTTGCCTACACTTAGAAAATCAGGCGTAGGTTACAAATCAGGCGTAGGGAATAGGGTGGGGGGGGGGGTTTAAAGGGAAGTTTACAAACATTAAACACTTCAGTTTTACAAATAAAGAGCCATCATCAATAATAAATGAAAAATACATCAATAAATCAATCAATAAATCAATCAAAAAAAATTAATACAAAATAAATAAAATTAAAAAATCAGTAAATAAAAAATAAAATTTTTACTTACCGACTGCAGCACCGGGAGCCCTCCAACAGCATGCTGGGACAGGCCCCCCAACACCCGCCCCCGCCCCCCAGTGTGTCTCTCTCTGTCTCTGTCAGTGTGTCGCTCTCTCTCTCTGTCTGTCAGTGTGTGTCTCTCTCACTCTCTGTCTGTCAGTGTCTATGTGTTTCTGACAGCGAGGGGAGGGGGGGGGAGTGGAGGAGGAGGGGAGGGGAGGAGAGGAGAGGAGAGGGAGAGGGGAGGGAAGGGAGAGGAGAGGGAGGGAAGGGAGAGGAGAGGGAGGGAAGGGAGAGGAGAGGGAGGGAAGGGAGAGGAGCGGGAGGGAAGGAATTGGAGTGTGAAGAAAGGGAGAGGAGAGGGAGGGAAGCGAGAGGAGAGGGAGAGAAGGGAGAGGAGAGGGAAGGGAGAGGGAGGGAAGGGGGAGGGAGGGAAGGGAGAGGGAGCGAAGGGAGAAGGAGGGAGGGAAGGGAGAGGGAGAGAAGGGAGAGGAAGGGAAGGAGAGGGAGGGAAGGGAGAGGAGTGGGAGGGATGGGAGAGGAGAGGGGAAGGGAGAGGAGAGGGAGGGAAGAAGGGAGAGGAGAGGGAGGGAAGAGAGAGGAGAGGGAGGGAAGGGAGAGGAGAGGGAGGGAAGGGAGAGGAGTGGGAGGGAAGGGAGAGGAGAGGGAAGGGAAGCGGGAGGAGAGGGAGGGAAGGGAGAGGAGAGGGAAGGGAGAGGGAGGGAAGGGAAGGGAGAGGGAGGGAAGGGAGAGGAGAGGGAGGGAAGGGAGAGGAGAGGGAGGGAAGGGAGAGGAGTGGGAGGGAAGGGAGAGGAAAGGGAAGGGAAGCGGGAGGAGAGGGAGGGAAGGGAGAGGAGAGGGAAGGGAGAGGAGAGGGAAGGGAGAGGAGAGGGAAGGGAGAGGGAAGGGAAGGGAAGGGGAGAGGAG